>NW_025110440.1:80369-139517 GCF_011392965.1 Frieseomelitta varia | reverse complement strand
TTTTTTTTTTTTTGTTTAATTCGTGCATCGAGATCGGGGCCGCGGTTTCAAGCGCCCCCCCCCGCGGGTGAAAAACCAAACAGAGAGACAGAGAGCCGCGTAACGACAAAGACGGAATTGAAGCGTGGAGCTGGAAGACAGAAAGAAGAGAAAGACGAAGAAGAAGAAATGGTAGAATGGTTGTAAAGAGGGAGGTAAAGAGGCGCACGAGAGAGAGGAGGAATGAGAGAAAATCAAATCACGCGTGGTTCGTCATAAGAGGAATTCCTTTAGCGATACTGGACCCTCCATCTTCTCCTCCTTTTCTTCTTCTTCTTCTTCTTCTTCTTCTGCTTCTTCTCTTGTCCCGACTGTTCCCTTATCCCCTCGCGTCCCTTCTGGCCCAGAGACCCCGTGCTTTTTTACTGGTTTATGGGATTTTTTTCGCGCGGACCGCCGAGTCGTACATCAGAGAAGGCTGACTGAGGTCTTTCTCTCCTTCCTGAGGATTTCTCCCTATTTCTGTCTTGCGCACCGCGTGTACGCCCGTTCCTTTCTTTCTTTCTTTCTTTCTTTCCTTCTTCTTCTGGGAGTGAGCGTTTCGTTTTCTTCTCGGTGGTTTTCTCTCTGTTTCTGCCCTGCGATCGCGGTTGAAGGGTCGCGCGCGTGCTGTTGCACCGCGATGGAGAAAGAAAGAGGGGACGATGAATAAATAAAAGAGCAAATGCCAGCCGCCATAAAAACAACTGAAAGTATTAAAAACTTTCGGCCTTTTACTGCCCGAACTGCCTTCCCACCGAGAAAGGTATATACGGTTCGAATGGGAGAACCAAAGAGAAGAACAGTCTCTCTCTCTCTCTCTCTCTCTCTCTCTCTTTCTTTCTTTTTGATCTTTCCTCCGGTTCGGTTGATCAATGATAATTGAATAATACTTGATCGAACAGCTGACTCTGTAGTCAGATTTTATGCAGTTCGAATTTACATTGTATTTGAGTTCGATTGATTTCAGAGTGGACAGAAACAATCGGCCTGTGAAAACAAGTGAAACATGTCTCGTTTCTAAGAAAACAGACTTTGAGATTTAGTTCAGTTCAGTTGAGATTCAGCTTGAGAAATCTTTTAATTGTATTTTCTAGAGGACGAGGAGTCTTTAAGAAAGAATTTCACTCCTTTAAGTTTTTTTTTTTTCATTTATTTTCGCAAGTGGAACAATCTCCCTGTCAATTATTCACTGTTCGGTATAGAATTGGCCAGATTCGAGTCGTATGTGACAAATTTTCAACTTTTATTTTCTCGAGAACGGACAAGTCTCGATTTATTTTTTCACCTTCGATTATACTTGTATAGCTCTCTGTAGGGGGATTTAAATCATCTCGAAACGTCCCAAATCCGATCATTCCCTGCGAAAAAATTTTGAAAAGTTGACCTTAACTTGGGTGGCTCATAGTGGCGAATATTTCAAAGAACGAACACAAAGAGAGAGAGAGGAGCAAAAAGACGTAGAAAAAGAAGCAAGACAGGGGATGGAGAGGCTGCGCCTCGTAAAATTATCGTACTTTAATAAAACGTGTCGTGCAAAACGCGAGGATAACGAGAAAATATAGGGTTCGAAAGACTTGTGAAATTTATAGAGCGATCGCCAGAACCGCGCACGAACGAGAGAGAGAGAGAGAGAGAGAGAGAGAGAGAGAAAAAGAGAGAGAAAGTCGCTTTTTGGGATGGCCGGAGAGCGGGTTTAGTTCAGAGGCACAATAAGATGCCGAATAAATCAACGGAATACCGTGAGTATCGAACTTCGCGGGTTCGATGGTTTACGATCGAACGTGATCGTCGAACCTTGAATTCGAGCGTCAAGCTAGAAAAAAAAAAGAAAAGATTGGAGAACGAGTTTTACAATTTCCCTCAATTCCTCGCTGGTTGATATAGCTCGTATTTTCATCGATGCATATGAAGTATCATCGTTTAACAGTGTATTTCGAGATATTTGAATGACTTTTAATTGAACATATAAATAAAAGACTTACAAGTGTTCTTTATTATATTGTAAATCGATAGTTCCAGTGTCGAAGTTCGATTTTGGCGCAAATTTTCTTCTGGCATCGACTGTAACTAATTAAAAGATTCCGGATTTTTGTGCAAAAATCGTATTCTTCTGGTAATATGATTAAGAAACTCGAATTTGAATAAAAAAAAAATTGTTTCTTGGACCAAATAATATATGAAAGGCACTTTGAATTGAGTTTGTATGTTCTTTTCATATTACGAGCATTTGTTCCGTATCCACAAATTTCCCAAAGGTGCATAAAAATTTACAGTCTACTAATTATCAAATGACAGATTTGTAAGAATTATCAACTGTGGAATACAAAATGTTGTACTTTCTTCTTTGCTATAATTCGTGATAAATTTGCTTGAACAAGATGAAAATGTCTTTAATATTCATTCTCAACAACAAGCTTCACAAACAATCTTCTCCAAGTGTGAAATTTTTCCAAATTTGAGGTTCGTGTAAAGACAATCATACTGTAATATTTTGACTATAGAAAAATATTAGAATAATAAAATATTTTTATTAAATGAATTTTCTCAATACTTGATTAATAGTAAATTTCTTCTTTAATTAATTAAAATATCCATGGAGTTGGAAAAATTGTCGCTCTATACCATACACATGTACTTATTCCCAATATCGATTGTTGCAATACATCAAATTTAGATTTAATATCTCGAGAAGGTTAAAGACACTCTCCATTCCGTCCAATCAATTTTTCATTCATAAATTACATTCACAAAGAAACAGCTTCATTCAAAGACATTCGGAATTCTGTAATGCGCGTGTAAAATTCTACAAGAGAATTCTAATCGATAATTGTTACAAATCTGAAACAAGAGGAAACAGGTCACAGAGCAAAAGAGCATTTAACAATGTGGAAATTATTTCAATCGAATCTACAACACACCGCAGAAACTACGTGCGACTGAAGCTCGATTGCATAAAACGACGTTTTATATGCACCAATCGGGTAATAAATATTTCATCAGACACATTCCGCAAAACGACCACGAATTCATTAGATGATTTTCACACCGATGGCGTTCGGAATAAAACGAGCGTTGTCATGTAGGTTAATAAGTATGTTTACCTCTCCGTTCAAAATCATTTTCTTCTCCTCTTTTTTTTTTTAGAATTCTTTAAACGACGTCTTCATTATTTTTAACTGAATGACAAAAAAGAAGCTTGGTTAAAAATGAATTACATATTTCTGTCGCCTTGACACGATTTTTTCCAGGATTGGATGGATGTAGAACTAAAGAAAAATACCCGATCAAGATTACTTTTAATCGTCACAGGAGATTGCTCTCTGTTTAGTAAATTTATTGTTACTATTAAACTTTTCCTATAATCAATAAATCGTTTAATTATTTAATACACACGTTCGTAATTGACACGATTATCATGAAACATCATTAATCATACGATTTCATGGAATTAATTTATGCAAAAATATCTATATATAACAATGTCCTGAGATTTTAATATTAAACGAGTTTCAAAACAACTCTCTAAAGGCAAACGGAAATATAAACTCAAGAGTCTAGTTGTTCGATGGAAATTTTTAATTGTAACATGGGATTAATTCAGTTTTTAACGAGTAAGAAGAACTGGTAATTCGACCTCGACGGACGTTTATTGCACTCTAAATCACTTAGATTGCCAATAATACGTAGACAGTAAACACTACCAGTTTTTCGAGCAAATAAAATTCAAATGTAAAAACTATTTTCTTAAACGAGAAAGAAAATTCGCATTCAGGATTTAATTATCGATGGAAACTTTTAATTATATAATGGTAATTCGAAAAAGGCTCGTTCTGTTCTTTCTCGAAAGATCATTCCAAATTTTCAAATCGCCAGTAATATTCCACTGTCAAACGTAACTCTCGAATACGAAGATCGACACTTTCTCCTTGGCTCAATGGAAATTTTCTTCGAAATTAGCGTAATCTTAAGCGAATAAAAATAGGAAAATGCCACTGAATGAAACTTTTGCAGCTTCTAAATCTAAATTGAGCCTTCTTCTCAGTCAAGCTCAAAATCATTCGAAGAAAGGAGAAACTAAGGGAAGAAAAGAAAATACACGAATAAACCTCGATTATTTGACGGAGATTTTTAATCATCGTACAATGGCAGCCTAATTTCGAGTGAGTAAAGTACGAAAAGAATTCTCTAGCTTCTAAATGACTTGTCCCCTCTAAAAATCTCAACTCTCAAATCTTAAAGGAGAAATCTGTCTTCTAAACAGAAATTTAATTTAATCGACGTTTCGAGCGAAAACAAAAAAAAAAAAAAAAAAAGAAAACTAAAGAAAGAAAGAAAAAACACGCACGCACCTAAGTTCTGGATAACTGGATGGAAATTTTTAATCGTCGTGCGAGATCAGCCAGTTCAAACAGCGCTAATTTGCGCGGGCAGATTACGCGTGAAACGGTCCCGCTTGATAACTAAACAACTTTAAAGCGCGCGAGAAAAGGGAGAAGAGGGAAGAAAATTCGCTGGTGTCAGAGAAATAAAGATAGAGACGGTAGCGCGAAACGTATACAGAGTATCACGACGAGTTCGTGATTCTCTCTAATCTCTGCAAACCATCCTCCCCGAATCTCTTCTCCCCTGCAACGTTCGACTGCACTCGAGAGAGAAAAAGAGAGAGAGAGAGAGAGTTAGTTTTCGGTGCCCCCGGAGGGCACCACGGCCACGTTGCACCGCACTGAGAGGGCCGCGGCAGCAGTAAATCTCGCGGACAAACAATCATAATTTTCGAAGAGCTAACAAAAAGCAAGAGACTCTTTAAAGGGAGCCGATGCCAGCCAACATGAAATGCGGCCGCCTCCGCGCCTCCAATTGTTTCGAGGTTTTCTTTCCCTCCCCCTCGTTCGCCAAGCCACCGCAGCCTCCCTCCCCTCCCGCCCTCTTTTTCTCTCCTCGTCGTTTCCTCTCCTCCTTACCACCGGATCCGCGTGTATCAACAAGTGCGCACAGGTCTCTCTCCTTCCCTCTTTCCTTTACCCCTTCGATTTCTTCATTTCTTCCCTTTATCTGTCGATTGGACTACTTCTTTTCTCCCTATTGTCTTCCCTATAGGTCTTTGCCTTCGTCTTTTTTCGGTGTTTTTTTCCCTCTTTTCTTTTTTTTTTTTGGGAGGGTTGGTCACTATTTCAGAGAGCATTTGGTTAAATGTGCAAACGGTGCAACAGTGTCTGTTAACAATAATTCCTGTTTCTACAAGTTCTTCCGTATAATTCGTTTTAACATTGGAGCACACAAGTAGAGACGGTAATAAGGACAATGATCCCTACTCAATGAATTAACATTGAAACTACCAAAGATTATGAAAATGACCAATTTATAATTTCTGTTCGAAATTTTATAGACACGGAACAACGTATCTTTCGAAATTTAAACGACTCTTCGACAAATGTGTGAATAAAATATCGCGTCATTTATTGTGTCATAAATTTTTTTCTATTCTCTGATTGTCGCTTTGGTCGTCGGTAGTTCTAGCGTTATATGAATCTCTCCAAACGAGAGGCGAATACTTCCGGCGTTTTCCAGCTCCACGCTTCGCCACCGTGTACACGTTCGGTTTCGTTCGCAGGATCGATCGAGGCTACGCGAGAACAGAGAAACGGACGATAAACTCGCGGCGAGGCTCGGCGTAAACTTCGATCGAATCCGACGCATAAGTGGAAGGGGAAACTCTTCCAAACGACACGAAAAAAAAAAAAAAAAACACCACCTCGTCCGTTCGTTAGAGAACGAAGGTAAATTACAAGCCTCATTTTCAGCGTGTCTCGCCGGATGGTCGAGAATAAAAAAAAAGAAAAGAAAAAAGAAAAAGGGAAGAAACGTATGGTTAATTCTCGGTGCGCGCGGATTTTTATCGAGGCGCACACGAAGAAAGGAAACGAACACAGAAGGGGGCCAGCAAGCAGCGAGGTGCTTATCGAGCGCTCGCCGCGATTCTGATTACAGGCTCTCCGGACGAAGGGAATCGTCAGCCGGTGCCCCGCCATAAAAATTCACCCACCCCCGTGTGGTTGTGGTGGTGCGCCGCGAAGCCAACCCCCTTTCGCGACCGCGATATCGCGTTTCTTTCCGTGGCCTGGGTTTCTTAAATCCCGGCCCCAAGATAGCATCGTCGCGTGAAATCAGCCAGCCAGTTTCTCAGTTATTTCCACCCGGCCGGGCCGTGAGCAACGCTAATTTTCCGCTCTAACCGAACGCGATATTCCTACGGGCAATTACGTGTATACGTGTATCCACCCTTGAGAAAATTCAGCCACGGTAATCGCGTACGATCTTTCATTATTGGTAGATTGGTATTATGGAAATATTTGGATATTTCTGCGCGTGAAATCAAATGTTTGTTTTAGTTTTCTCGGTTCGTGAAAGTTAAGGAAATTGTCTCCTCGCCAGAGTTTCGAAGTTACGCGGTAATTCAGTATGCGTCACTAAGGTAGAAGAACTGAAAGAAAGTTTAATACGATTGAACTACCAATATCAAACCCCTCGGCACAAACACGCCTCGTCTCCGAGTGATTCATTTTTTCAAATTAATTCAGAATTCGTAAAAATTGCAGACAAAGGCTGATTCTTCAACGAATTACCTCGTCGTTGGAAAATACCGAAACTTTACGTACGTGTGTCTTCGTGGAACTCATTGTCAGAAAGAGAGTTCATGTTGTAATACAGCGAGTCGTGAAATACACAAATAAATTTTATGAAAATGTATGTTTCTTTCTTCTATCGTCGGTGGCATTGGAGGAATTTGGAATAAAATTGATATTCACTTGGCTGTTTTATCCTCGAGTTGTTCGAGTTTCAGAGCCACGTGACAAATCGTTCGTACGCAGCGACGCTTTTATTAGACACGTACACGGCTGTCCATCGTCGGAGAATTATTACACTGTAGCACGTGTAAAGGCCGATTTTGTAAAATCGAGTATCCACAAGTGAGTCGATAACAAGTTAATGTTCGTTCGATTTAAAATTCAAAGTTAAATTAAATAAAACGTGTCGTCAGTTTGTACGTCTTGTAACGACAAGATCGAATTACGTGCATCGAAACGAGTGTTTGTCAGAATACGCGCAACGCAACAATTACAGTTCTTGCGCGACGTAAGTATCGAGACGTTTATAACGATTGAGCAACACGATGAATATTTTATTGACGAAAGATTGAGATTTATGAATCAGAATTGAAAGATGTTAGCGTGCACTCTCGCTTTCCTGGAAAATGGTTATTTTCGCTTATCGATTGAGACTTTAGCGAATCGTATTTTTACGTCGAATTTTAACTTTTCATTTATAGCTATCGTAGGGTCTTTCAACGCGTTAAATCTCTCGCGAAACTTGGGAAAAGTAGATCAGAGATCAACGATGTGATAAATGTGATGTATGAAAAGAATGGTTGAAAATATTTTAGAATGGAAGAGAGGAAAGTAGAAGAAAGGCTTGGCCTCCCACGTGCCAACGTTGATGAGAAAATATTCTACAGAAAATGTATAAATGCCAACGAAGACTGTGTCTAATGGATAAAAATTTCGACATTGATGAAAATTCGAAATTTTACAAAAGTTAATTCGTATGAAATCTACAAGTTAATTCGTGGCCCTTTCTTGACAAATATGTTGTTTGTCTAGTTATTAGTCACTAACCATTTCGTTATTTCCATTTACTGACCCAAAGAAACCAAAGAAAAGAAACAAAATGTGTTCTCAATTGTGAGGGCCACGTATTAATTTGCACACCTGTTAATCCCGTGAATCGAACTAACTCCAAAAACAAACAATTCTCACGATGATCGACATTGTTTATGAAAAATTGTTCGTCCATCTTCGAAAGAACAATGAGCTCCACGCTAAATTCATCTCGTGGTGCTAAGGAACGTACACCTCTCTGAATCCAAGACTAAGTGAGCTGCCAACTATTACTTTACTCCTTGCGATTAGCCCATCACTTCTCTTTTGTAATTCAAATACTTTGTGTACTGCTTGCCGGCTCGCATAAATTACAAATAAACTGCTGCACGCAACCACGTTTTAATGGCTTTCCCGAAATTCAGCAACATTCTGCTCGCTGGTGTGATCTTTGCCGCAGTGAAATTTAGTATTTTCGCGCCTTTCCTTGGCTAAACTAGCACACGCTTTAGTTACTTTAGTCACGAGCTGAAAAGATGCCAGTCGAGAGGAATACTCGTCGTCGGTCTCATCATTTTTTACTACATAATTTTTAACAGTAAGAGGCACAGACTAAATGTTCGTAGAATATATTGTATATATTTTTTTTTTCTACAATAGTGACAGAATTGTATAACTGTTGGACGAAAGGAGTGTTTCAGTGACGACAGTCAGGTACATTTCAAAATGGAATAATTTTTTCACGCGACGAAATTATTGCAAGACTTTTGTTTCTAACAGAAAACAACATAACAGTTTCATTGACATAATCAGAGTTTCAGTATCTACATAAGAATATTAATATATTGTATGCGTCTCGTTCGGAAAGGTACTTCTTGGAACCAACAGTACAATTAATAAATTCTATGTGTTTGTTGAATATTATCGGAGCTTAAATGAAATTGATGTTAGTTTTGTCTTCGTATATTTCAAGTTACAACGCCACGTGACGAATCGTTCATGCGTAATGATGGCTTTTTTACATATCTATTCATCGTCGAAGAACTAATGAGTTGTCTGGAAATTTTTTAGCATCAAGCGCAAAATTGATTAAGTCCCGGATAATGAGAGATGTAAATAAAAATTCTGTAAAGTGTAACAATATCAAATGTTACACTCACTCAAGATTGAACTTTCAAAACGTGGCGCTGAATCAAATTAAATTGTACTTGTGCATTTGTTCAAATTTCTTTCGTGAAATTTGGAAACGATAGATCAAAGATCATCGATATGACGAATGAATTGTGAACGAAGAAAATGAAATTGTTCATAAGTGATTAAACAACTTGCGAGAAGAAGAAAAAGAAGAAGAAGAAGAAGAAAAAAAGCTCGCAAACAACGATGAAGAAATTCGCGGAAACGGAGCAGAAAATTCCTAGAACTTCAAGCTGATAATCTTCTTAATCATCTGTACAAAAATCGTAGCAAACAATCTTTACTACGTTGACTTTTTGTAAACACTAAGAAACTGACGACGCGTTTCTGCGGAAATTTTCTACGAACATTTCATCGTCAACAATGTTTTTACAACAAAGGCGTAAGATCATCCCATGAACATTACGTTCTTTTGTATACCAAACTAGAACAAGTTCCAACTTCCTGTTAGAGATTAACGACAAATTTCTACGAACATTTCTAGCTTGTCCACGCGTTCTTAGAGTATATTCATTTCACGATCTAATATCTATCAATTTTTAACAAACCAACGAACCAATCACGCATTCCTACGAATTTTAATGTCCGTTTAGAGTCATCCTTTTCAGCTCTCCATTCTAATATTGCCTCTTGTCGATTCTAGTTAAAGGGTAATTTCGTCAAGTATTTACCTCGGTCTCTCTCTCTCTCTCTCTCTTTCTCTCTTTCTCTATCCCTCTCTCAACGAGTATCCCCGTGTCCTCCGCTTCTTGTCTCTCCTTCGGTGAACATAGTAGTCCTCCCTCGACGAAAAGAGGTGCCGCAACTCGGCGAAAACGCTCGACAAGACTACGAACTTCAATTATCCCGCACTGAAATGGAAACTTCACCCGGCCGCGGTGTCTCTGGCGTGTCTCATCACTCGCTCGATGCCGAGTACGAATGCCGAGTTCTGTCTGATGTCTCGTCCGAAGACGTGCGTTCACATTGGCATCGCGTTAACACTGGATCTGTTCCGCAACCGATCGCGAAATACCTCGTCCCGGAATAATCCCTCTGTTTCGAGTTTCACACTGGTCACTCTTCGAAGACTTTGTCACTCCATCGATCACACGAAGAATAAGATCACTGGCCCCGGTCTCCTCCGCCAACGTCGTCCACACTGTCATCCAGCGAGCATCCTCCGATACGACAGGACAATTGAGAGAGAAAAAGTAGAAGAAGAAGAAGAAGAAGAAAAAGAGAAACACTCAATTCGACGGAACGCGAACGACTGCGTGGCGACCCATCGACGACGCCGTGGAACCGGAAGTGCGCCGGGTACCAAGCGCACGAATTCACCGCGAGAAGTGGAGGATTGGCGGCGCGCGATGATGCCGCTCTGTCTCGGATCTCTCTCCACTCGCGTTCCACGGGGTGAGGAGAGGGTTTGTTTGACGCCGAGATGGTGGTGGCAAGAGTGGTCCGCAGAGGGTGGGATGTGTGCGCGCGTCCACGCGAAACCGAGGGGAGAGCGACAAGATAATGAAACGCGGAAAGAAAACTGAGCGGAGAGTGACGCGGACACTCTCGCTATCGAATTGCAATTGGAATTTGTCCGGGGAAAATTTGTCCGGCTCAGCGACCTTCTTGAGGGTTGATCACCGTGGTATCGCGCGGGGTTCTCCACCCGTGGAACTCGGTACCTGGATGTGTGCCTTTCCACTCTACACCGCTCTACACCACTCTGCTCCGTTGGTGGGGGAGTTCTTAGCTTGACCAGAAGAAGAAGTGGGGGTGTTCCGTGGCTTCCGTCCGGAGGAGGCGGTCTGGTTCCGTGTGTCTAGCTGTCCACTGACCGCTGGCTGATAGGCCAAAGGAGATCCTGACTCCGACTCGGTCCGAGGATGGAAAAAGAACAGAAGGAACTGTCGCAAACCTCGGCAACGACCCGAGAGTTGTTTTCTGTACGGTTACGGTTTTGCGACCCCTTTGGGTTTCGTCGCAGGTTCTGGCCTACGCGCTCTGGTGATTCACGGAACGCGTGAGAACGTATCAGACTCGCGTCCGAAGGAGCGGAGAGAGAGTCTTTCACCGAGCCCAGAACGTAAAACAGAACGCGAGTGCGCGTGGCTCGGCTGGCGCGAGATGACTGAACCCCTCCGAAGGGTGAGAGAGAGACAGAGCGGAGGGGAGCGGTGCCACTTTTCTGCCCCCCTCTCCCGCCATTTAAGAACGAACACGGCGGTTCGTCGGCCCCCACCAGCTACCCGTTCTGGAACGATGCCCCACCTCCGTCAGACGGAACGACACGAAGCCTTCTCCCCGCCTTCGAGTCGTTCCACCTCGTCCCTGTTCCCACTGTCCCTCCCGGTTCCCCATCCAAAGACAGAACAGCGTTCTCCCCACGCGGTTCTCTGTATTTTCTCTCTCGCTCCGACCCGAACCCACTCCCCTCCGACTCGGATCGTCGTCCCGACGTTCGCGAGTGTGCGTGAGAGCGCGGCACACAAGGCGCGCGCTAAATGAACTGAGAGGGCCAGAGACAGAGAGAAAGAGTGAAGAGAGAGTGCATAACGCGTGTTCGAAGGGTTGAAGCTGAGAGAGAGAGAGAGAGAGAGAAAAGGAAAGGACGAAGGAACCGTGTGCGACACTGTAGATACACTCACATAGAGCGATCGTGTAGAGAGTTATTCTGCTCTTCGTCTACTGTCATGGGCACTCGTCCACCGGCTGGCGAGCGGCGTGCTGCGCCCCAGGGCGGCTTTCGATGCGTCGTCCACGTGCTTCTTCTTATCGCGGACTCACCCTCGAGTACCGGCGAGTGGAGGGGGTAGGTAGGTGGGCCCAGAAATAGAGTTGATACGGGGGGGAACGTGTTCGTGTTGTTCTTTTCAGAGTTGTGCGAGCGATATCGAAGTAGAGAGTATGTATTTTCGAGATTTTTGGACTTTAAGCGCTGTGATTTTTGAAGGAAGAGAAAGTAGAAGCTTCTCCGGAGAAATCGAGAGCAAGACAGTACCTAGACTTGTTTTGACAAGAGGGTAATTACAGTGTCGAAAGAAACGCGATTCCTTGGGGGAAAAATACCTCGAGTAACTTCAACTTTCGAGTTGATAATTGGGAAATGGAAAGTCACTGTATCGGAATTAACTTAATTAATTGAAAGACGAAAGTGTTTGGTTGATGGAATTTTCGAATAATGGATCTATGTACTTTTAATGAAGTTTGAATAGGAGCTCCGGATAGATAATGAAACATTTCAACAATAGAATATTTAGTTGATAGAAATGAAATCATTAATAAAAGAACACGGAATTTCCTTTTGAAATGTACTGAACTAAATTAAATTAGCACCGAACTATAGTGCAAGAAACAATAAAGTCATTTTCCGATTCAACCAATGACAGCTGAACTCTCCGACATCTATCCACTCTGAACAAAGAATAAATCGTGGTTGAAGCAACGATTTCTTACCCCTTACGGAGAGAATTGCTAAATATTTTTCGAAATTCGCGACGAGGGGTTGGAAACATCTACGCAGGACGCGACAAAGTCAATCTGGCACCCCTGCGCAGAATCGTCAGGGTGCAATGCTGGCCAATGACGTCACGCGAGCCTCTCGAACAACCCTCTGGTTAGACCCTCCCACATTTTACTCGGTGAAACCAGGCGCTCGTGTCATCGTCATCGCTTATCGGCGATTCGTTTCGCAAGGGTGGCGATTATCCCGCTCTCTTTTTAACTAGTTGTTGCTAATCGAAGAGCACTTGCAAAACGCGTGGTCTTTTCTCTCTCTCTCTCGGCAAAAATTAGGAAGTAGTATCGTTGTCGATCGATACAGTAAAACTTCGTTTACGTGAATATGTTTGGGGTTGTTTGTATGATTTTTGGTTAACATAGTAGAAATTTATTGCAAGTTTCAAATCAAATAAACGGAGTTCGTATACTCCAGTTCCACTGATGTTATTTATTTTTACGATGTTTTTATTTTTCCCAATTCTGGTTTTATGTTTCTCCTTGAAATATATTTTTATTTTAAGAAGAAATTGAACAATGAAATTGTTTCATTGAACGGCAAATTTGCTACGCGAACGAAAGGATTTTCAATCTTGGAATCCTGAAAGTTTCGGTAATTAAAAGAAAGAATTAGAAAGTAGAAAATCCTGTGGTAAAATAACGTAGGTATATCAAATACATCGGCATTGTGATTTAAATCTCCAAAATTTCGAGAAAGACGTAAGAAAGCAAGATTTCAAGAAATTTGAATTAAATCTTAAATAGTTTATAGAATCATTGTGAGCTTGAACATCGAAATTGAAATTTTTCAGTTTTTTTTTCTTACTATCAGAAAGAGAATAGAAGAAGAATTTCCGACAAATTGAAACTCTAAAAGATGAAGAACCAGAAAGATAATTGCGAAATAAAATTCCAAGGATTTTTCCTCAGGGAACTTTCATAGAGTCAACTACTAAAAATTCAAATCTCGATAATTAGAAAAATACTGAAACGACAGAAGAAAATTGTAAAAAGTTCGAACAAATCGAACAGAGAAGGAAATAGAAGAATAATTAGAAAATAAAATTCCAAGAAATCTTCGAGTAACTAACAGATCAGATTCTAAAGCCTCAAGAAATCGCGAGGACTCTAAAACAAATTGTCAGTTCGTTATTCGAGAATAAGAGAGAAAAACAGAGACAGAGAGAGAAATATTCTCCCGTTTTCCATAGTTACAGTGGTGGAAACAAAAGAGAGCCGGCATGCAGGGCGCAGGCTCGCCTTTCAAAGGGAAGCTACGCTGGGGTAGAACCTCTTGTCCAATAATGTCGAGAGTTTCGCCACCCTCCCGGCTAACTTGGGTGCCTCCCCCTTTTTTCGCCGCTGGTCCCCGTATGGACACACGGTTTCGATTCTCTCCTTACGTGCAATCGTAAACATAATGGAGTAACAATGTGCCGAATTAACTGGCCCCCCGGATGAAACAAAGGCGAGAACGAACGATTAAAAACGATCAACGAGGTACACGATGCTGTGTTCCCAGGAGACTGCTGGATCTTTTCTTCTATTTTTTTTTCTCTTTCTCTTGTTTCGTGCTTGGTACACAAGCGACCATTCACTCGAGCCCTTCCAACTTTTAGATTGACATTTCCGAGCCTATTTACATCGTGCGGGTAGTTTATGGCGCGGATTAAGCGTGATTAAGGATGAAAAGAGTCATAAACGAAAATGGGAGACTGATTCATGTTAGGTATGTTACTCACGGCGAGCATGTGAACGTATCTTCTTTTCGATTCGTTGGCGATCCGGCGTTTGTCACCATTATTCCTCATTGACGACAGTGTCTTGCTCGGTGGAGATTGCGGCGAGCCTGAAACAGTAAATTGAAGTATTTTGTTAGACTGTTGTATTGTATAAGAGTATTTGATTGTAACTGGTTCGATTCGTTCAACGATTGAAATTATTTAATCCCTGGATGTACTTTTAATTTTAGTTTCATAGTTGAAACTATGTTCAATTTATAGACATCAAATTGATAAATCTTCTTGTATTTGATTTTGAACCTTCAGAAAATTATTGCTGAAATTTGGAATTGTATTTCGGGAGCTTCCCGAACAAAATCATTCGGCATTTAAACTTCCCGTTGGAATTTGAAACTATAGAAGATTCAGAATCGAATATCATTACAAGACGACAGTAATTACAATTAAATTTAAATCGAGGAACGAACATGATATAAACGTAATTTAAATTCCAACAGATGATAGAAGAACTGTCTCTAAAGAACGCAGCTGACGTTGAAATACGAATTAGAATTTTGCCTCGTAACTATAACGGTAGCGAGGAGTTCGAGATCGACAGAGCAGGAAATTAATTTCGTTTTATCTTGGCTATGGTTGCGTCACCTGCGCCCCGAGGGAATCCCATCTTAATTCGGGGTTGCTTTTCAACCCCGTTTGGAAATCAGGTAGTCGCACGTTTTTCGTGGAAAGTAGAATGTGGGAAAATGAGTCGCGGTCCGTTAGGTTCCGCTGAGCGAAAGGGTTGCTGCGTAACCCTCTCGAAATGGGTCAGGATACCGGTCTCTCATCGTTTCCTTAAAGACCCGTTTAACCTCGACAAAATATCGCGTTTCTTCACGAGCCGAGATTTACCTTCGAGCCGATGCGTTTTAATTTTTATCGTCCTGCATGTACAGCAAGAAGCCAGAGTGTTCACAGAATTGGAAATATATTTTTTATATTATTAAAAATTGCACGCAGATATAGTGACTGATCAAGATATTCCAACACTTATTATTTCTAAGTATGTTATTATGTGTTGTATAAAATATTACACTATGGCATGTAAAAATTAATAAAATTGAGCACTATAGGAATTAACGTAGTATAAAGAATTATATTGAGAGATGGTTGCAATATCTACAAGAAAAATTTGAAATCCAAGTGTTTCGAGATATTTAATACAACTAGCTATTGTGGTTGCAATATCTACAAGAAAAATTTGAAATCCAAGTGTTTCGAGATATTTAATACAACTAGGTATACAATGATGAAAATATATTATAAATATAGTATAATTGTTTATATATAGACAAAGATATACTATAATTATTAATAATTAAATATTTCAATAATTTCACTGAAGTATTATAAATAACATTTAACATCTTAAGCACATAATAAATGTTAGAATACTTGATTTTTGTAAACTATATACCTGTGTTAAACATTCGTTTAACAGATACGTAAATTTGTAATGAATTTTAGATTTATCTTAAATTTGATCAATGTATTCGTGAGAATGATTATAATTAATAACAAAATGTTTTACGTGATATCTATATTCGTGAGAATTTCCTATGTTCAAATATTTTCGCGATTAAATATCGTTTAAATCATTTAGTAACTTATAAAAAAATGATACGAGACTTATACTATATTAAGAGACTTATACATTTAAATGAAAATTTATCAGTATCCATGTCAGGTTTTAAAGATATTTAAATAAAATCATAGAACAAAAAACAATTTATTGAAGAAACTAGACATTAAAATTTGCTTTTTTAAAGATACCTATATATATATATATATAAATTAATACTGTCTGACTTAAAAGTTCCGACGAGTCACAGTTTTTTCCATGATTCGATGGAAACCATCTCGTTAGCTTTGCCGAAGGGTTTCGAATATCAAGAAAAGAAGGGGTTTGTACCGTTCCGGTGTCCGTGTGAGAAAACCATTAGCTGAAAAAGAACCTTTAAATAACGGGCTACCGGGTTCAGCCGTTGTTGCATGGGAGGGGTGGATCGAGAGGAAAGGAAAAAATCTTTCGATTCCAGGTAGCCAGAATGTTCGATGGAAATATTTTTTCACGTTACAGGATAGAACCAAGGGGAGAGAGAGACATTAGCGGACACCTGGAAATGTCTGGAGAAGTCGATGGAGAATACCAAATTTTCTCTACACCTCTATAGAATATTTCTTGTTTGATATTTCAATCAATTGCAAGATTGTGGATCTTTGTGCATTCTTGTAAAATTTAAAGGTGCAAAGATAAGATAAGATACACTCTGTCACATTGTACATATGTTACGCATCTTTAAATTTCTCACAAATATCAAATAACTACTTACGTGTAGTATCTAATTATTAACATTTGAATCATCAAATTATCAAATCAATCAAACTTTTTATTTTTACGATTATTAAAAATGTAAGAAGTCTTTTTAATAATATCGATATTCATGTTTAGATTTATTTAAGATTTATTTAAAGTCTAGTTAATTATATTTGTGTGTAACATATTTTATTAGATCAAGCATCAAAAAGATGAAGTAAAAACGAAACTAGACCTTGTCCACTGAAACGTTTAATTTCACGAGTATTAATTTTAATTTTAATTTTAATTATCCATATACAATATAGAACGAGCAGTTTTAACATTAAAACAAATTATAGAAGATGAAGTAAGAATCAAATTAGAAGTTGTCACTTGAAACGTCTCTTCAACAAACGTTTGATTTCACCCTTAATGTAGATACGAGTTCGAGGTCTGACGACTCTGTTCGGCCACAAATGCTTTTCCAAGAAGACAATTAATCGATTAACTAGATAATCACTTCTCCGATCTCTATTGTTAGAAGAACTGTATTTCATTGCCTTGCGAATCAACGAAAATTCCAACAGAAGAAATTTCACAGAGTATTTTTATTTGAAGCTCTTTTAATTTACAGAAAAAGAAGATTATTGATTAATTGCAGCCAATTAAAAATCTAAGAACCAATAAGTATGTATAACGTTTTTGTAATTTGATATTAATTGATATACTACTCGATTATTTAATTTGATAATTATATGATTTTTAGTATTTAATAGATTAATATTAAATAACTGTATTATAATATAATGACTTAGATATTAATATAATTAATATATAAGCAATACAGTTTAATATAAATTTCATATTTCTTTAATGATACATTAACGAGAGACGATTCTACAGAGGATCAAATCTTCAAAATATAGTCATAGAAATTTCAAGTTGTTCACGACGTTAATCGAAGCACGAGGGAATCAAGCGAGGAACGTGAAACAGGAACAACACGCGGTGACAGCTGAAGGATGCTCGTGTATGAAAAAGAAAATAGAGGGTTCCTAGCCGGTAGGAAAAGGGTGAGAAGAATTTAAACGCGGAAAACGACGGGGTGGCGACCAGTGGAGGAAAATTAAAAAAGAAGAGAGAAAAAGGAAAGGATGTAGCAACCCTTTCCTCTTTCCTGGCTGTTGCGCAGAACCACGGAAACCACCTTGGAAACACTTTTCTAAAAATACCTCGCCGCTACGCGAAGCGGTTTCTCCACTTCTTTTTTCCGACTCCGTGCTCTTTCTCTTCGACCCGCTTTTTTGTCTTTTCACCCCTCTGCTGGAGATGAGCACCGGCCATATGGTTCGCGAGGGAGAGATAAAAAAAATTCATATTTCCACGCGCTCTCGAAGGGCCAAGAGCCGCGATATTTTTAAAACTCTGTGCCGCCGGAGAACGTTCAACTTTCCTTCACGCCTGCCATTTTCGTGGAGAATTTCTCCGCCCGTGTTCTTACGAGCCTTTGAAAACTGAAAAAGATCTAACGTGGAATTTGCTTCGTAAACGACAAAAGAGGGGGACCGAAGTTCGTCTTCATCCAGTAAATTCTTCCAATGATCTGTTTTTTCTGCTTTAAATATAGAAGAGAATTACGCATGATACAATATTAAATTGTAAAATTATTCCAAATAATAATGAAGAAGGTCATTGGCCTCCTTTCGACATCAAACCACGTTCATTCATCGATATCTCATATTTGTATTCATTTATAACTAAACCATATCTAACGCGAAGGCACAAGAATATAGAACATAGGCCCAATATTATAATAATTCATAAATATTTGTTCATGTACAGTAGCTCACAAAAATATTTGAACGCTCATAGGGACTTGAACCGCGAGAATTATAAACTTTGTCTCCTTATGCTGTTACTGAAATTGCTGAATGTTTTATATAGAAAGAAAACCCAGAGGAACTAGTACCCATTCGATCAATTATTGCAAAAGCATTGTACCTCAAGCATTTTACATATTTCTGTATATTACGTGGACCCTGTGCATTTTTGTGGCTTCCAATTTTAATGAACACGTAAAAATCCATAATCTACTAATAAGTCAATTAATAACCAATTTTACACATGATTCAAAAGAAAATCTCCCTTTCAAATAGAGAAATTAGTTACTTATTCGCAACTCGATGTCTGATCCACTATTTTACCTACGAAATGTCGTGAAGAGTACCATAGTTTGAATATTTTATATATTTCTACACCATTAAGTGAATTCTACGTACTTTTACACCTTCGACCTACCATCACTCCAAATCCACCAATAACCAACTCCAGATTTCATCAACCGATGAAGAAAAAGATCTTCCTCCCAACTGGATGAACCAATACTTACTCGCGACTTTAATGAACTATTTTACCTGCCATAAACATTACAAAGACATTAAAAATTTCGGATCCCATGTATTTTCTTCATCTTTGAATTTCAATATCCACAGTCCTACGCCAGTACTCCAAAAGTCGACTAATAACCGACTGTACATCTCATATGTCAATGAAGAAGATCCTCCTCCCAACTAGAGGAACCAATACTCGCCCGCGACTTTAATGAACTACTTTACCTGCTATAAACATTATAAAGACATCAAAAATTTCGGATCCCATGTATTTTCTTCATCTTTGAATTTCAATATCCATAGTCCTACACCAAAAGTCGACTAATAACCGACTCTACATCTCATACGTCAATGAAGGAGATCCTCCTCCTAACTAGATGAACCAATACTCGCCCGCGACTTTAATGAACTACTTTACCTGCTATAAACATTATAAAGACATCAAAAATTTCGGATCCCATGTATTTTCTTCATCTTTGAATTTCAATATCCATAGTCCTACACCAAAAGTCGACTAATAACCGACTCTACATCTCATACGTCAATGAAGGAGATCCTCCTCCTAACTAGATGAACCAATACTCGCCCGCTACTTTAACGAACTATTTTACCTGCTATAAACATTATAAAGACATCAAAAATTGCGGATCCCATGTATTTTCTTCATCTTTGAATTTCAATATCCATAGTCCTACACCAGTACTCCAAAAGTCGACCAATAACCGACTGTACATCTCATATGTCAATGAAGAAGATCCTCCTCCCAACTAGATGAACCAATACCCGCCCGCGACTTTAACGAATTATTTTACTTGCTATAAACATTACAAAGACTACTATATTTCAAAAGTTTTGCACATCGAGCGAATCCCATGTATTTTCGAATTTCAATATCCGCAGTCTTACACCAGTACCCCGAAAGTGGATCAATAATCGACTCTACCGATCTCCTCCAACCGACGAAAATGAACATCTTCCTACCAGCTAGTGTGTACCTAGGTACACTAGCGACGACGTGGACCGCGTGTCTGGATGTTCGATCGGTCTCTGTATGCGTGCTGTGTGCAGAGGCGAGCGCGTGTCGTCGGCGTATCTACTCGAGCGTTGTACTTGAAGGCAACGCATTGAGCAGCGCGGTACATACTCGTCCGACTGGTGGAATGTGGTCCGGTTGCCCGGGCGTGCGCACGCGGCCCGCCGCGCTATACTTCCCGTTTTTTATTGCCCCGTAATGCATTAGCCATAATAGCCGTACGCACTTAATGGACTGTAGCCTCGTTACAGTATGCCACGTCGTGGGTGGATACGCTGCCTGACCGCTTCTCTCCGGCCGCGAACTCCTTTTCGATCGCGCGCTCGCGTGCACGCGTCTCCGATACGGATTTCCACAGACCGGTTACCCGGCCCTCCCCCCGCTTTCACGGATTTCACGTTCACGGAAACGCTCCTCCGATCGATAGACCGCGGTAGTACCGATTTCTCGAACATAGGTAGCCCACGCTTTGTGCATATACTAGATCGGGAATGGAATTCGTAGATGCATGATGGTGTTCGATGGTGTTCCCTGATATCGTACGTTTTATATTTATTGTAATTAGAGAAGCCACGCAGAGGTATTACTTGCACGTTCAATTTCTATCTGGCTCAGGTAATTATTGCAATTTGCGTGATTTCTGAATTTTGTTAGTCGTAGTAAGGGGAAAAATGTACCTGTGAAGTTTACGTGAGGTTTTGTATTCAAGTTTTGTGTTATTTATTATAATCGGAGAACCGCAAAGGCTATTATTTGCACGTTCAATTTTTATCTGCTTGAATCCTTTGTTTTGTGCAATTCCTGAAATCTGGTAGACATGAGATTTTAACTTCAACGAAATAATGTACTTGCGAAATTTTCTTGATTAATCGGTGAATCTTCTTCTTCTTCGTTTTGTTTTTGAAGTTAATTATTTGTTAATTCTAAAAATCAATGTTCTGCGTTCCTAGTTTGATTTGAATTCTTTAGAATGGTAAATTAATATCATAATTTGTATCAACACGTGTTCGCTTTATTCTAATATGAATATGTGACGTAGATGAGGGATATTGAGGAAAGTAGCATTAGAAAGAAAAAAGAATATAGCAATGATTGCTCAACCTTTAATTTGATCTTTTTCTATGTATATTTTATTACAATTTTTAGAAATTGGGCAATAAGAATAAAAGAACTTTAATAAATAAGCTCTTAGTGATTGAATTTTTCTATCTAAATCTGAAATTTTATTATACATTACTTATTATATTCTGTGTACTATACAAACTTCCATTACATCACAAACAGAGGGCAGAATTATTAAAATTATTCCACCGTATATCAAATTTGGAACTACACGGAAATTTCAAACAATTAAAAATAAATTTCAAACATTTCGCATCACTTTAAACAAACGCCAATTCTCAACTTTCTTTCTTTCTTCCCATCACCAGTTTACCGTTACCAATTAAAAAAAAAAGAAAACTAGTTCAATACTGTCGACCAGTAATGCAATTTCCGATTCGAATCTCCAAGAATAGGTATTGGTTTTCCACGCGAGCCCCATAAAATTGCCAATATATACTCTCTCTCTCTCTCGTAGTGCATCTCATGCATGCTCGTTGATAGCCAGTCTATAAGAAACAATCTGGTAGTAAGAACGGGACTTGGAATATTGTTTTCTATGATCGTGATTATCGACAGATAGGATCACGACTTGGGTCCTGGGAGTAGTGAATATCTCCCCTCTCTCTCTCTCTCTCTCTCTCTCTCTCTCTCTTTCTCCGGTTTTTAAACGAGATTCTTTTTCGCGAATAATGGAGAGGAACGCGCGGATAATGGGTTGTTCGAAACAGGTCGGTGTGTTGGTCGCCCGGATTACACGAACGTTAAACTATTTTTACTAGCCACGATGGCATTGCCGTACGCTTTGGCCGCGCGCTGGCCGTGGCAGAGAGTTTTAGATGCCATTGTGGCGGGAGGGAACTCTGCCAGTTGGCGTGGAGCGCATAAAACGGAACAATAATGACAATGTACCGAGACAGGAATGTATTTATTCATTACCACCTCGCGTGCACAAATAAACATCAAGGGAGGGAGAGGGGGGAGAGAGAGAGAGAGAGAGGCCTCTGGCCATCTTGGAAATTCTTCTTCCACCGAGTGTTCCACGCTCGTTCTCTTCTCTTTGAACTTTATCTGCTCCCTTTGATCTACACCTATTCCCTGCTAGTTACAATCTGCTATATTCCTTTTGTCGTATTCTTATATCGTACCAGCACCCTTCGTTTACTGCCTCGATTACTATAACTTTCAATATACTGGAGTAGAGTGGTTAAATTCGTAATAAATTCTAGTCTTTGATTTCTGCTCGTTAAAACGCGCTGTATATACTTCGTTGTATTCTCATATCGTTTACAACTCTACTTTACGACTTTGTTTATTCATATAAACAATCGTTTAATGTATTTATCATTGTAGTAGTAGTTTGGTTAAATTTTAATAAACTGAATCCTTTTACTTCCCTCGTATATTATATACCAGAACAGGGTTCGGCCAAGTTCCATTAAAACATTGAATAACAATGAAATCAAAGGCACTCGGACGAAGACGAAGAAAATTCATTCAATCTGAACGTTGAAGGAATGTTCAGATCATTGTCGAAGGTTGGGAAAAAAATGACGTGGAAGAGCCAGACCAGGAGTTTGTTACACTCTTCACGGGTGGAAGATATTCAGAAATCTCTCGGGCCACTTCAGAGGCCTGGCGCGTTCGCGCGCGCGTGTGCGTGTGCGTGTGCGGCACAGAGAGCAATCGCTAGGACTGGTTTTCAATATGACTCACGCGTGTAACACCGTTCGATCGTGTATTGGTGTGCTCGTATATCAAAACCAGTAGGCACCCCCGACATTGCCCACGATCAAATACGCCGTTGTCCGTGTATCGGTAGAACCGATATATCGGTGAACGTGTTCGTGTACGGTGTGCGCGTGCACGCCTTTACGCCGCGGCATGTACGCACCGGGTTCGCTGCCTCTCCGCAAACGGCGTGCCTCTCCGATTTTTCCAGACTGGCCTTAAGTCTAAGTCGTTCTATTTAAGCGAGCGCGCGGAATTAAGTAACAAGCGGCTGTCTTTCAGCGCCACGTCCGTCTCATTCGAAAGAGAATCGTTCCTCGTCCTTGTTCCTCTTCTGACAACGAGAATTTCAAGAAACATGCAACTTTGCACAAACGGAGCGATTTTTTTCTGGTTGAGAGATGGTTCTAAGGGGTGAAAACAACCCTTGTAGAAAATCTTGAGAATTCGCGTGAAACGTAGTAGGATAGTAATAATTTAATAATATTGAACAACGCTTGACGATACATTTATAGTCAAATGATTAATATTTGTGATTTACTAATTGAACTTTGGTCCCAATAAATGGAGTTCCACATAAACGTTAAATAATCTGAGATGCGATAGAGATGATTAATTTATTAATTTAAATATTAAATAATTAGTTGAACCAAATTCGATGAATACATTGAACAAATACCTATGTAAATATTTACGCCTGTAAATGATACCTATTGACTGTAATAAATAAAATATAAATAAAATATAATAAAGTGTAAAAGATACCTAAATAAAATATAATAAAGTATAAAGGATACTTATTGATACCTAAATAGAATAAAATAAAGAGTAAAAGATACCTATTGATACCTAAAGTGTAAAAGATACCTGTAATAAATAAAATGTAAATAAAATATAATAAAGTGTAAAAGATACCTGTAACAAATAAAATGTAAATAAAATATAATAAAGTGTGAAAGATACCTAAATAAAATATAATAAAGTATAAAGGATACTTATTGATACCTAAATAGAATAAAATAAAGAGTAAAAGATACCTATTGATACCTAAAGTGTAAAAGATACCTGTAACAAATAAAATGTAAATAAAATATAATAAAGTGTAAAAGATACCTGTTGACTGTAATAAATAAAATATAATAAAAATACCTAAAGACTGTAAAGTGAAAATGAATTAAAATTTGATACCAGGCTTCTAGATTTTTGGTAAAATTCATGGAGAATTAACAGAGCTGATCGCTTACGATAAACTACCGCTTGGTCCTTAATGGATTACGCTAACGTCAGACTGACGTTAACGTCACATGCACGCTAGTCTTTAAAACGCGGTTTTGTTCGGCGACCGATCGCTTTCCTATATACCAATTATCTTCGATCTCCTTCTCTTCGAAGCCTCTGAAACGCGTTCCGCTCGAGAAACGCGTTCGAGAAACCGTGAACTCCCTCGATCGGCCGGATTCGTCGAGTACATGAATCACGTTTAATCCACCAGAGAGAGGCCAGGCTTTTCTGCCTTGGCTGTGTATACCGCTTCAACGTTACTTGGGGACGCCGGCTATACACGGGCCGCGAATATTCAACCTCATTATGCATCGTATATTTCTTGGTAGCGGCGACGTTTCGTAATCGAGGAATTAAGTCGATTGTCACGGGTGTTCGCGGCACACCGTTCAAATAAAATATATATTTCCGTAAATTGGATTTCTGTGTTCGTCGCACGGAGCGATTTGTACAACGTTACGACGTTTCACGCGTGTGAATGAACACGTGAGCGTTTTACTGGAAGTAAAAAAAAATCAATTCTTAATTTGTCAAATGAAACTGACGATCAAGTGAAAAAGATCTGTGGTGATCTTTTCATAATTGAGGAATTGGATTCACGGACATTCACGACACAATTTAAAATACGCTCTCGTAAATTGAACTTCTGTATCTGTTACCCGATGATTTATTGATTTATGATGCACGACGTCAATAAACGTGTATGCAAATGAGCTGGAAGTGAAATAATTCTTTATTTCGTTTTTTAATTTATCATGTGAGATGAGAGTCGTTTAACGGCTAATTGAAAAGGATTGTATCTTGTAATCTTCACGTCATGATTGAGGAATTAGGTCGATCGTCACGCAAATAAAATATATTTCAATAAATTGGATTTCGGTATCTGTATGTACGACAAATTAATTGTAAATGAAATCATTTTCACTCGATTCATTTCTCATTTTATTAAATTCATTTAAATGTAACAAGTAAACCGCTATCTCTTCCTGATTGAAAAATTAGGTCGATTGTCATGGCAGTTCAAATAAAATATGTATCCATAAATTAGATTTTTCTATCTGTATCCGAGTGATTAATATTGTGTAATATAATATTTACAATGTGAATAAATACGTACGTAAATTAATTAATTATTTCCGTGTCGATTCTCATTTTATTAAATCCATTTAAATGCTTCGCTTTATCAAACCTATCGACACAGATTAAATTAATTAATTGATTGCTTACTTAAATGAAAATCCGTTTTGTCCATTAAAAGTTCTAAAATGTACTACATTTTAAATACTTTTACGTACAATATAAAATTCTTTAAATTATATAGTCTAGATTATATATATTCAAAGATTCTTTAAATTATTATCCAATTCCCATAAAATTTTTCTAATTACAATTCTTTTTATCGTCTGAAGCTACAAAGCATTGTCGTAGAAACGAAAAATCTCGACAAAAACGGACACATTCTCAATATATTCTAATACTCAATGTTCAAAAAAAAAAAAAAAAAGAAAGTTCAAAATATTAAAAATTACAGAAATGTCTGTCTGTCAAAACTATGACTTTTAAGATTAACAAAAACTCAAAATTTTAAGCCATCGAGTCACAATCGAATATCTATCGCCAACTTCCACACACACACACACACACACACACACACACACACACGACACAACGTCAATCAGAACGTTAATGGTGCATGTGTCTCTGGATACACAAAGAGATACACGGTCAACGAGGCAACACGGAAACAGGATTCGACGCTGTATTTGTCTAGGCCCCGATTACTCCTTAGAGAGACTGAGAAAGAGAGAGAAAGAGAGAGAGAAGGAAGGGATAATTATTTTCTCGTTCTCGGCCAGGAGAAAGGAAGCATAGGAATAGAGAAAAGCTGTTAGATTCGGCAGGGAGGGGGGAGGAAGTGTAGGGACTTCCCTAGGCTAATTAGAACCACTGTTAACTCTCGTGTTAGTTTACGAACACCGATAGTGACTGTGTTTCCTGGTTGGGGAAAAAGCGACCGAAATCCAAGAATTCTGCCCCGCAGTCACGAACACCGTTAGACGCGTTCTTGGATCGCGGATTTAGATACGTTCTTTTTTTTTTTTTGCGATCGTTAGCCATTACGTGACCTTCCACGTTCAGTCGCCGCGAAGGAGAACTCGATTATTAATTTAATTTCTAGATCCCGTTCAAGAAATTCCATTCTTCGGTATAGTTGTACCAGACAGATCGCGGGGAATGATAAACGCGTATCATTGTGGAACTAAACAGCGACAGGTTCAAGTAGAATGGGGCCACGAGTGGGCAGACTCGCGAGTTTCTCTGTAAATTTGTGTTTTCACGATTGTGGAAAATCGATGTAAAAGAAATGGATGTACGTACGAATTCCATTCGTCTGAACGAAATTTCAGTCGTTTACTTGTTTCAATTATGTGAAATTTTTAATTAATAGACCGACATAAGGTGTAAATAATACTAGAATTATTATGTCAATGACTGAAGCAGAAGGAAGTTTACAATAGAACAATTTTCTTATTGAAATGTCTAAAAATGCATCGTTGAAATTTCATGAAACTCCTGTGATGAAGAGTAGATAAATACGTAATAATAATCATCAGAGCGGACAATAAATTCTTTCCTACATAGTAATGAAAATGGAAAATAAACGATAAAGATAACACATAATAATAAACGGATAATATTAAGATATTCGGATATTTGGGTGGTTCCGGTTTATTTAGAAAACTGAAATTTATGACAGAGTTGACCGAAAATCAGATTACGATTTCGAAGGAAATTCAAGAGTACGTGTCAACGCGAAATAGGTCAAGGAATAGGTCGAGGGAAGTCTATCGGATGCCACTCTCGGAAACGTTCTTTCTACGAATGCGTGGGCTACAGAAGGTACCCCGAAGAAATCAGCGTAACCTCGTCGGTATGCAAGTATTATGTGTCTCGTGGAAACGGGATATCCCCGACCTAACTCGGCAAACAATCGATACCGGAGCAATGAAGTCGATACACGAGGCTCGTGCACATTCACGCACAAACACTCTACTTTCACGCGGATAGGCACGCACGGTGAAAATTCTGTTTGCCACGATCGCGTATTAAATTGATTCCCATGACCACCGCTACGTGGTCGTTGCATGATCAGATGCGATCATTGTTAACTGTAACTGTACGTATATACTGTCAGTCGCGCGAGTCGTACGTTTGTTAAATTTCGAAAAAACAATTTTGCGACGCACTGATTTCGTGGACGTTTATTGATTAATTAGGAAATTTATAAGATATTGACGTTCGATTCGAATTGCAATTCATACCAGACTGATGAACGTAAAATGTTCCTCTGCTGTTTGGCCGATTTGATAATTGTATGTATTAAGTATTTTTCAATCATCGATCATCAACCACCGGTTAAAAAAGATGAAATTTGTTGTAAACCGTTAGGAAGATTTATTCACTATTGTTGCGAATAATTAGAATGTTTCTTTGAATTTGTTACATTAATTCAAGTTTGAAAGAAATGGCACGATATGATAGAAAGAACAAAATTTAAGATTAAAATTAATTTCGAAATAAAATCAATCGATAATTAAAAGTTAGTTTAAAATCAAATTTTGACATGAAATCAATCAACTATAAGTTCCGCTTAAAATTGATGATTGATTTAAACATAACAAGTATCATTAATCTCTATTACTGACACATTACTATAGTGCCTTTAAAGTATTTCAAACTGAGGTCATCATAAAATTTTCTACAAGCAGCACTCACTCTTATCTCATAATTTCTCCCTCTTGATAGATAGTAAAATTATCATAGTCACACTGAATACCCAATACAACGTGGTAAGTATTTCGTGATTCTTTTATTCTAGTTTATCTACATTTCCCATTTGTTATCTCTTCAGAATGCACGTACAACATGAAATGTCAGTACTCGTAAAACATCTCGAATCCTCGTCTTCCCTTGAAATATTTCAAAACCACGCAGACTTACGCGTAGCAGACTGACCGTATATCCTCCAACTAGTATCCTTTTCAACCTGAGAAGTTTATACGTCGTCCAGCCGGCGAAAAAACTATCAAAAGGGCTGGTGATTTCGCAAGACGATAAATCCGCACGCAAAGCAGCGAACAATAAAAGCGTCGGCGCGTGTTCGAGCACAAAATGTTTGGTCCGAGTTTTATTGCAATCCATCGAACACAAAAGAGAGAGAGAGAAAGAGAGAGAGAGAGAGAGAGAGACGTCGGTTAATCGCGATTTTCGAAATTAATTGCCTCGTAACGTTTGTTTTCCCGAAAGGCACATAAAACCGTGGCCGGTATATATACGCGCGTCGACGGCCCTCGAATATAAATTACGCGTTCCTTGAAACACTTGTACTTTCCTGTCCCTTTGGCCACGTCCGTGCTTCCCTTTGGGAACACACGTGTACCTGCCACCAATAACATCCACCCAGCACGATCCTCCTGGCCCACGAGAAAAAGTACCCCTCTCCTCCTTTTTCCCTTGTCGTTACCCTCCCACGTCATTTACACAGACAAATTTATAGTTTCATTCGGCGGGCAGAGAGTCGTTACAGTCTGCTTCAAAGTTGCCTCGTCTTGCGTTGCGCATGTGTATACAGAACGTGTCGTTTAATGTGTCTGCTCCACTCTTTCAGTGATATATTCGTCGTAAATTTTAATTTCATTCATTCAACGTTTAATATTGAATTTATATTATATTTAATGTTTAATATTATCTGTTGTCATGGTACGTTACAATGGTGTCTCTTCTGTTACATCTTATCAATTTTCGACGATCGGGTATTTGTATTTGTGTTTATGCGTGCAGATAGATTCTAAATTATTTTATTTTATTATTCAAGCGGGTTTGCAGAAATGCACAGAATGCATATTTGTAGGAAAATTTTCAATATTTATACACCTGTTTGCAAAGGACGTAAGGAGAGTTGTAATTTTTAATGGGCAGATTTTAAAATCTATCCGTAAATAGATTGAGGATCTTATGTATAATGTAAAAATGCAAAAACACACATAGAACGTATATTCAAATCAGAGTTACAACACTTTTAATAGGAAAATTTTTAATTATTCGATTTTAAATTATTTATAAGTAGACTACTCATTTCTATACATTTATGCGAAATGACGATATATAAAAATGGACATGTAGAACGCACATTGAAAGCGGAGCAATAACTTTTAATATTTTTATACATGTATCAAGTAGGATTGGAATTTTCAATGAGTAAAACACTCCATTTAAATTCTAGTTTTTCTTTTTTTTATTACGTATATAAGTACATTATAGTATAGAAGTCTGTAGGCTACTCATAAATATTAAACGTTGGTTCGCATCAGAATTATTATTAGAGGATAGTTTTATATGCATTTTTGATGCAAAATTTGATGATGATATAAAAATAGATAAAATGTAATATGATATATACTGCTTACAATTTAATAATTTTATTCAATTAATTTCTCTAAATTAATTCTCTGCATCAAAATATAAATGCGTTATTATATTTCCTTCGAAGTTGGGAAAATTATATTCACTGTTAGATACAACAAGCTCCTTAGTAACCGAAGATCTAGATTAAGTATCTACGTTGATTTAGTCGAATTTAACAAGAGAGGGAGGACAACGACAGACAATGAAAGTAAGAATTCTATGTAGATTAATCGAGCCACCGATTGAGTCAAGGATCTCTTTGACCTATATCGCGTCCATCAAGGTTTTCACTGTCTAAACGCGACAAGCTCGCAACGAGGACTGTGTCGGAGAGAGATAAACTCTGATATGATGATATGCCGCATACATAATGATTGATAATACTTTCTATGACCATGGATACGATGTAACACCATTTATTTAAAATTTACCGAGGAACAAATAGTTCGCTGATACGCATACAAAATAATTTAGTATAAAAGAAACATTCTGTTTGAATATTAGAATTGTTCGGATATCGAAACATTGTAATTAGAACTCACATCCAGATAAATAAATTTAATTGAACGTTAATCAATGATTTCGTTCGGTGATTGAAATTCTATTTTAAATAATTCGCATTTGACTTTTTAGTATCACGTTTGGATATTTAAAAAGTGGACAATCGACAGAATTTCTTGACAGGATTCAATCGATGTCGAAACTACTCGTGAAATTCGAATAAGTAAAGTTCTACCTTGTTTTCTGTGAACGAGGATATTAAAATTAGAAAATATAATATCTGAAAATCGCTGAAATCCGAACAAATGATGTCTCATTGTTTCTGGAGAAGAGTGCCAAAATTAGGAAGATCTCTCGATATAACTTCACAGATAAAAAGAAGAGAAAATAGCATTGAAACTCGCGTTGGAATTTGTTAATTTACTGTCGTACAATTTATGCGATTTTATGCTTCCTCTGTAATTGTAACGGAAGCATTCTTTGACACTCAATAACTGAGGAACAAGATCATTATCCAAAAGAAAGAGAAGAAACATTTCAAAATCAGGAACAATCTGCTAACAGATGAAAGAAGGAAATCCTTCGATCTTTTTAATTTCCAAGGCTCGCGACAGCCTCACCAACTGAAACGATCCCATACGTCAGTCAGAGGCCTTCTAAGCAAACCGGTACACCCTGCCGTGGCAAGCGTCTACACGACAACACAACAACACCACAAATCACACTAGCGAACAATAAAATACCAGTAGCTCACACCCACCACGTGTCTCTCTGCCTACATCGTCTCGTAGAACCGTATCTCTTTATCCTACTCTCTCCTTCTATCCTCTCTCTCTCTCTCTCTCTCTCTCTCTCTCTCTCTCTCTCTCTCTCTCTGTTTCTCTCTTTCATCTTTCTCTAGAAATTCCTTCCCGTTTTTAAATTCCCGGAATCGTGTGCTCGTCCATTCACAGCTACGAGTGCCGGGAGGAGGAGGGCAGGACGAGGTGAAACGGGAAGTGGATGAATCGAGGAACGTTCGATGGCCAGCGGGAGTCACGAAGAGTAGCGAGCGACGCGGGGTATTTAATTGGGAAGTCGAGGAAACGATGACACCGATCGATTTCAAATGCGACGCGAGTACACTTCCTCGGATCGTTGATAGAATATTCTTTTCTTTTTTTTTTTTTCAACATTTTTAGAAGCTCGAAGGAATAACTAGCTCGAGGTAAATGATAAAATTTTGATTGAAGTAAACGCATCGTTTCTACCAGTTTATTCTTGTTCTTTATTACTCGTGGAAGTTTTAATCGATGAATAATTACTTTGAAACAATGATATTAACTTATTTCTTTTTTCTGTTAATGTATCGTATTAATTTATCATTCTGTTTGGAAGGAATTTTGGAAGTCTGCATTGGTGAAAATTAGATGGAGTTTTGAAATATTTCGAAATAATCGATAGAAATAATGAATCATCTCTATTAATTTATTTTTTTATTACACTATATCAGTCTAATATTCTTTAATTTTTCAACGATTTAATTGAAGGTTAGTTGGAGTTTTGAATAAGTTCCTACTAATTTATTATTTTTTACTTTTGAGACAAATTTTGAAAATACAATTTGACAGTAGTTAAACGAAAAAGAAGTGAAGTAAGTAAGTAAACAACGAATTGAAACAACGAATTGAAACAACGAATCACTCTTACCAATGTACTATTATTTAAAAAACAAAATAACGTTTCTCAGCTTGAAGTTTGAAGACTTCACAGAACTCGAAAAAAGAAAGAAAAATTCCAATTACCAACGACAATCACCCAATCAGGATACCGAATACCCGTCACTCCACACGAAATCAACAATCTTCTGTTTCGCCACGATCGCGCTTCGAGAATTTTGAAAAAAAGATCCCAACACGGCGACAACAATCTTCCAATCAAAACGAAATGCCACAAGTTTCACCGGCGATGACTCGGTCGAAACGTTGCCACGAGAATCGTCAGAAAATAATATACGTACATATTTCGTTTTGCGCGCGAGAAGAAGATTTCTAATAAAGTGAGCGATTGGATGTACGCTTCGATCGGAGTATAAGGGAAAACGACAAGGGACGTTGTTGCGTCACGCCGAGGAAAACGTCGTCGGCGAGCGTTAAACAATCTTAATTGACAATGGGACGCGAGTAGAAAGCGCAATTATCGGAAGAATCGAGCGCGAGAGGCCTGGCGAATTCCACGCCTCGAACGGTAATAAACGATTACGATGCGAAAAACGCGTCGTTGAATGTGAAAGTTCATGCCGAGCGGAATGCAACTGCGAGAGACAAGCTTTTAGCGAGACGTTATCTGACCGCGACAAAACCCACCACCAGAGGGGGGAGGGGGATCTCGTTTCGACGAGTGATAGCCGGGCCGTTTAACACGAACTGTGGCACAATGTGCACGTAAACCGTGAAATATCGGCTGTTTCATGCCTAGCTTCGCTTCCCTTGTGCAGAACACCATTTGGAATTTTATTTAGCTGAGAAAAAACCCCTTCTTTCGTTTTTTTTTTTTTTTTTTTTCTTTTTAGAAGATATTTCTCTCGAAATGTTTGTAAAAATATTAATTTTGTACAGATGGTGTAGTAATGAGCAATAGGACAGATGATAACATTTGCAAAATGTAACATTTACACCGTAGCTGCCATAAGTGTTGGATTGCTTGTAAAGTTTATTTAACGAGGCTAAAAAATTTTTTAAATATAATAAATTTCAAGTTTTGAAATAAATTGAAGATTCTCTCGAATTAAATAGTTCTTTCCTTGAATAAATGAAGATTGTTCCATAGTTATAAAGCCTTCGTTATCAAGGCATTTTTGTCTCTGTCAGATTGGATATGAGGATAAACTCTACTTTATCCTCAAATATTTACGTATTAAATAAAATGAAATGAAATGAATAAAATAAAATACTGGAAAAAATAACACAATTAATTACCAGTAATGTCTTATTAATCTAAATATCTAAAATTCTGCTACGTAGATACACTTATTAAAAAACCTAATAGATCGTATCTAGGAGGAAGAAAACATCCTTTCAATATTTTGACGTAAACGAGCTCTTGCTGTTCGACATTCTCGTTATCACGCGTAATCTCTTGTAATTTCCTTCAGCTACCCGCTGACCACGAGCATTGTTTTGTCTCGCAATTAATGTTAAGATTAACGTCACGATATCGATAATCGATAGCGGCCAATACTGATTTACGACTGAGAAATTTCGAACGTTGGACAAATAGGCACAATTTTTTCCTCGTCACCATAAATTTCAACGATGAAACGAATGAGAGGTTCCCCCCCTTAGCGACTTCTCTTCTCCGTTTCATTTTTTCTTTCCTTTTTTTACTCTTCTTTCAAATCACTTTTCGAGTGGCAGAAAATTGGGCGAGAACTGGATCGTTGGTTTTTTTCTCTCTACCTGGCAATGGCCATTTTTAGGGCGAAGTGGATGAACCAGGGAAATTTGAGGGAACTAGGTAATGCATCCGTCAGTGAAACGAACAAAGTGTGAACTTTCGTCGAGTGCCTATTAGTCATCTTGATTTTTTAAGCTGTTCAATTTGAGATTATCTGTTATCTTTCGACCTATCTGTATCATTAAATTCTATTTTTTGATAATGGGAAGGAAATTTTTTCATCGAAACTATGTAATCTCAAACTGTGAAATTTTAAAAAATTAAAGCCGAAGGAAATTAAACGAGTCGGAGAGAACATTTTGGAAAGTGGTAAAATTCATTTCAGCAAAAATCTTTTAGCGCACAGATGTTTCCTCGATATACTTTTAATGAGATACACGATCACTTTGAATATTCTTTGTAGGATAAATATTTTTTTAAAGAAAATATAAATAGCAGCAAGCATAAAATATAACAAATACAATTTGTTCAAATGGACCTTGGGCAACACTCTCGTTGACAGATAGTAATTTTATAGACACAGTTCTCAAATTCGGAAAGATTAGCGAACGACAAACAAGTTAAATTAATCGAAATAAATTGAATCGAAACACTTCCGTACAATTTTACGTAATTTCTCGATGAAAGTCGAATCGATCGGACGATAAATAAAAAATTCATTTTGCATCGAGTCAAAAATCCACGAGAAACGAGAAACAGCGAGAACATTCGAAAATACATAGTCTTATATAAGTCTTGTTGATTCCACGGTGAAAAAGATACACACAGTGGCACCTGACTTGGAGAAAATTCCTCGGGGAATTTAGTAAAAGGAAGGAAGGAGGGAGGGGAGGGGTCCGTCTGTGAAATTGAGCCGTTAATACCTGACCGTCTCCCTCCACGTGATCCTGGGACACACAGTCCAAGGGAACACTGACCCTGTTCAAGGACCCCCCTGGTCGCCGTCGAACCTCCCCGAGAATATATGCGTCGGCACAATGGACACAGAAACTCTCGAAAATATTTTGACAGGTTTCGATCGACCGTTTTCTCTCTTCACCGTGTTAACCTTCGTCTCGCCTCGCTCGTCGAAAAGCTTGAAAAAGCTTCCATCGAAGGGGAGGGAGGATTTTTTTCGAGCAGGGGAATTGCGATTTCACGGCGTACGAGCTGAAATAATGGTGGCGAAAACGGGCCAAAAAAGAAAAAAAGGAGGTGGAGAGAAAAAAGAAGAGAGAAGAAGTTGGCCACAGTCGTAAGTAGCTGGCGATGATAAAATTTACGACGAGCGGTTCGTTCCTGTGGACCGTGCGAAAATTGCTTTTTCTATCGATTACAGAGGAATAATATATGGTTTTTGGGGAAAAAAAAAGAAACAAAAAAAGATGAGAAGTTAGAGAGATATTAAGCGGTTTTAAGCTTTTTTATAAAGGTGCATCTTCCAAGGGGGACTGTTTTCTTTTTTTCTCTCTTCCTTTTTCCTTTTTTTCTTTCCTTTTTTTTTTTTGGCGAATGAAGAAGTGCGATTTTTGATTTCGCTATAGCGCAGAGTGGTTAACAGAATTTTTTGTTATCTAGCATTTGGGAAGTAATGATGGGAAAGTGAGACGTTTCAAGATTCTGGATATCTGGCAAGAGACGAAGATATTTTAGTGTAGAGAAGATGACTGTTCTTGCTATGCAAATTAAATATTCAAACGTTAATTATTTTCTTAATAACATATCCCACAAAATTGTGAAATTCTATGTAAACTTTGTGTATGACTTAATGTAATTATCGAGAGAAGAAATATAAAAGATTCTATAATACTAGAACTACTAGTTGTAGTATCATATTACAGTATTATATATTATATATTACAATTATTATATTTATACCTAATACAAAGTAACGTATTGCAAGACTAACGCTTAAGAATATTGAAAAGAAAAGTCGTGGGACGAGTAATTAAAAAGAAAATATAAAATAGCAATCGAAAGAGGAAAACGTGACGAAAAAGAGGATGTCTCTTTTGCGTTTTCAAGATCGACCGAAAGTCTGGCGACGAAAAATTCGCAAAGTCGGGTCGTCTGGCCAAGACCTATAAAGTGTCGAGCGTAAATCACTTGGTTTTATGGTGGTGCACGTTCGCCAACCTTTGGCTGATGAATTCCTCGCTCGGTCGAAACTCGCGACCAGCGGTGAAATACGTCGCGCTCCGAAGGATTCTCGCCGGTATTGCCGGCTATTCGTGGAAAAAAGGATTGGCTGAAAGAGAGCCGAGCGACTTCGCTCTCGCAGAATCCCATTCGATTTCGAAATTATACTCCTATCCAGAATTCTATCTATTTTCTGTTTCATTATTTCTACTCTTACCTTATCGCTCCTTTACTTTAAGCAGCGTTTATGTTAATCGGAGGTTTCTTCTCGGAGAATTTTGTTTGATAGTTCAAAATTTTGCTAACATTTAGATATCTGTTTATATCTTGGGACGTCTCTTAATTTGTGACTCTTATACATTTTGTATTTAATTTCGTTTGATCCTTCTGTCACTTTCTCGTTCCCTTTCTTCATTTTATTTCATTCCCACGCGTCTTTTGCATAATTTGTGAAGTTATACCTTCAATCCGTGTCAATTAAAAATTCACTCTCCTCCGTTTCTGTGTATTTCTACATTCTCGAAGCAGATTTGAAAAGTACGTACAATCAGCCTTTCAATCTGTACGATTTTCCTCCTTGCTAATCGATCTTCCTCAGTTTTCTTTCCTTCTTGTATTTCCCCGTAGTTTAACCGAGCTAAATAATTACAACAAAAAGGAATCCTCGGGAGCAAGCGGTCGAAGAAGACCAGCGACCATCTACCACCGCTGTCTTTTTCCTCCGGAGACTGCTAGACAGGGAAAGAGAACGGGAACAGAAGAAACCGGAAGGAATCTTTTTAGGTTTCGATTAGAGAGGTAGCTGAAGAGAACGAGCGGGGGAGCCTTCGCAAAGAGGTGTCGGCGACAGGCTCCGCCGTTTTCTGGATCCGCCCTAACGGCGTTCCGATTATACAGATATTCAAATGAGCCCGTCCCCGTTGTCTCTGGCCGCAACAGTTACGTATCATCGAATTATTCTAATTTCCTTCGGCAAAACATCGCCGGCCACAAGTTCGCCCAGAGTTCGCGAGAACCGTTCCTCCACTTCGCCATCCACCTTCGTCCAACATTCCTCGGTTCGGTGACGAGCGTCGTCGACGGGAAAAAGGAACTGGTGGTGGGTTACGCCCACTTCTGGGGGTGTCACGGGGGTTGGTTGGCCTGTCTCAACCCTTCTTCAACCGCCTTCGACCCTACGCTGGATTCGCCCGGTGATACCGAGGGTGGCGATGGAGAGCGTCGGTTTTCCAAGTTTCCAGGGGGGCGGACAAAGCATCCTCCACGCGCAAAATCCGAATGGCTCTTGCTCATTCGTGGAATTTTACCGCGAGCGTTGACTAAGGGTTGGTTTCGCGGGTCTGTTAGGTCATGCGCGGTGAGAAGAATCGCGGTGATTCGCGAGAGCGAGCGAACACAGGGGTTGACGCTGATAGGGTGCGTGAGAGGGTTGTTCTTGGTTTTAAAGAGATTTTATTTCGAGGAATGGAGACTGTTATTGTTAGAAAGTTAAGAGAGAATTATTTTATCTTTATGAGTATAAAAGTACTCGGATGTTTTCCATACTTTTGCACAACAGGCGGCGTTTTTTGTTGATTACATTCGTTCATCCAAGATTCTTGAAACTTAGAAAACATTAAAAAAAGGAAACGAGGTAGTGAGAGTAATTTTAAATAATTTTCAAAAACTCACAAGGAAGACTAATTTACTGTGACAGAGTTTTTTTAGGGTCAAAGTTGGAATTTAACTTGAAACTGTTGTTAATTTCCAGAAACTCTGAAAAGCAATTTAATTTTCATCGGAATTTTCCACAGTTCTTCAGTCATTTAAATAAACTATTTTCAAATACTGTGCCAACACCTAATTACCAATTAATTAATTCGTAAAAGTAAAAAAATTATTGGCAATGGATTTCTCCGTCGAACGAAAGTCCTTTGCCGAAGTCCTCGCAACGAATCTCATGCGAGGCTCGTCACAATCGGCGAGGAAGAATGGTGAATCGTTCGGACGACCATATGGGCAGAGTGCACACGCATGGTTCACCGATGGAATATAGCTCGTATGACGTCACGTACGCGGCCGGATGCCGTGAACGTGTCCACGCGGGCCGGCGCGGCTCCACGGAATAATAAAGAAAATCGAAACGGGAGAAGCTGAAACGACTGGACGAGGGACGCGTCGACGGGGGAGAAACGCGTTTGGAAAAGGAGAACTCGACGAGGAGTTACTCGTCGATCAGCGGCGCACGTACGCGTACACGTGTCCACGCCGTGAACGTACACGCGGCTCGTCGGATTTATTTGGAAATCCAGATAGCGGTGGGAATGGCGAGCCGTTAGTTTCCTTTTGGTCGGCTTGGTTAATGAAACCAGAAGAGCAGAGAAAGAGAGAGAAATAACGAGATTCGGGGAGGGGAGAAGAAGAGGTGGAGATGGTTGTTACCAAAGTTCACTGCTCGCGATAATTATCCATTCTAATGATGATGGATGTCTTTATCCGTGGGCTTGGTGCGATTAGACGGGTTAATGGCTCACAACCGGTCGAATGGCGAAGTATAACCATCGAACGCTACGCGGATCGATCCACGAAGCGCTCGAAAGTGTGACGATGATGATCTCGCGAGATTCTCCACGAGCTTCTACGCTGGAATTTTGATGGAGAATTTGATGGTTTTTTTCTGTTTCCTTTTTTTTTTTTCTTTTTTTTTTTTTCTTAGGTGTTAGAGTTGGTTAGAGAAGTTTGATGAATCCTGACTTGGTATGTCGAGAGAAATTATTACATGTTTGAATCGTGCAGGTTAGGATCGTTGATTGTCTGTTTATCTGTTTTTTTTTTTTTGATATCACACGGATGATATATTACGATCGTGACTTATTATTCTAGATGAATATTTGAATAATATTCCTCGGGAATTTTAAGTAAATTGAACTTTCAAGATACATTTTCCAGTAAATTAGAACAGTGTATTGTAAATTGTGTAATTTTATACGATTGTTGTAACTGTGCCTGATCTATTGTATAATTTATTTTATAAATGATTTCCAATGCGTGTACTTAACAATGTAATTAATTGTATAATTTTTTTTCACGTTCCACGTGATGTTATAATGAATTGGAGCAAACCATTTACCACCTAATTTCCAAAATTCCAAAGTTTGCCTAATATTACCTAAAGTTTCAAATAAATAAATTTCTATTCAGAGTTTTTCAACTATACTGTTTCTAACTCTCCACAAACAAAAAATGAACAAATTCCCCCATTGCGTGTAAAAGGAAAATTCTCTAAAAATTTATCTGTCCAATACGTAAAACTTCCTCAAGAAACGAATCATCATCTTCACTCAATCCCCGATGCTCCAAAAAAAAAAAAAAAAAAAAAAGAAAAAAATGGAAAATCTGCAGATATGTGTTTCAAATAGTACTACTAAATAACGAAATAATTTTTTTTTTTTTAGATGAACAAACAAAGAACGAAATAACAGTGAATTTCCATACTCCGTATTGTAAATATTTACAGAACTGTGCAAGATACGAGAATTTAAAATTTTATGACTCTCGATGGCCTGCACTGCGATACATAGAAGAGAAAAAAATATTTTTCAAAATTTATTCTCGCCACTCCTAGTACAATGTTTTTAATAATAAAATTTTATTTATTTGTTATTTTGTTTTATTTATTTATTTGTCAGAAAAACATGGTTTTATCTAAAATTGGCAGGGCACTTGAAACTTTTAAATTGTAGTGAGATGAATCGCAAAGTTTTTAGAATTGGAGAATCATCACTTACAATTAGTAACAGACATTTTATTACATGTTAATATTATTTTATATATTTTGTATGTTACATTGGATATTAACATACATATATGTATATTTGTAAAATAAAAGTTCTCATGCTATCACATTCTTCGAAAATATTTAAAACAAAAACAGCTATCGAAAATAGTTAATCTCCGTGTTATCACGATCATATCCGAGCAAAAACGTTCAAAATAAAAACACCTATTCTAAATTTTCTTCAACACCGAATATAACTCATTTTCCCAATCGAGAATCAAACGTCACTCACGTACGAACGAATACTATCGCAATCTTTTATTCTTACTTTGAAGAAAAATTGCGAGAACGTTTGCACGAATTAAAATTAAAATTAAAAAAAGCAGAAGAAGAGATAGAAAGAACGAATTAGGAAGTACGAGCAAAGAAGGAATGAAAGAGTGAAAGAAAAGCGGGGGGAAGAAAGATTGGACAGAATCGCGGAGCAAAGGCCGAAGCACCGAGTTTAAGAACATCGAGTATAAACGAGTCAGTATATGTAGGATAATGAGGTGCTACTCCTCCAGTCGAGTCAAAGTCTTGGAGCAGCGGTTATAAATGAAAGCAACCTCGACTACTAGGCTACGCTTTCAACGTGAACGCGTTTATCGTACACCTCGCACAGCTTTTTGCCGGACTACGCGCACTTTCTGAAAGAGGTCCACTGGATCTAATTGCTCGAGGAAAAGGATACAAGCGCGACGATTACGTAGCCGTGATTCGAGAAAAAGGGGGAGAACGAGCCGGAGAGAGCTGGAGAAAAAGAGAGAAAAGCTGGTTTTTTTTTCTTTTTCTCCTCTTCCCTTTTTTTTTCTAGTAACGTAGTCGCCGACGACCGTCTGGATCCGTGTGTTTGATTTTTTTTTTTTTTTTTNAAAAAAAAAAAAAAAGAAAAGAAAAAGAAAAAGAAACAAGAAAACGAACGATATCCACATATGTATATAAGAAGGCATAAAACTCTCTAATATCACTGATGAAGGAATTCTATCTGCACGCAGAAGAAAGAAAAGAAAAAGAAGAGGAAGAAACGAAGGGGCCTGGGTCCATCCCAGCTCGGGCGAAATTCTTTCGTGATAGACAATGAAAATCGGGCAGGACCGCAAAAGAAGATAGAAGATTGGACTGAGGCCAAGGGTTGAGGAGTGAGGCCGGGAGAGTCCGGTCTCTGGGCAGCAACGTGTGTCGTTTCTCAGTTAAGTCTCTCTGTGGTTTGAAACACGATCGGCCTGAGAGTGTTCCATCATATGTGTCTATAAAACAGCTCGAGCTGCCGGGCGATCGTGTGTGGGTGCGTGCGTGTGCGTTCGCCCGACGTGGCACGTCCGTGTGCCCGCTCGACTGTACTTGGACTGGTTTCTTAGAAGGAATCAGGAGATAATTAATTGTCCTCGCGAACCGGGCATAACGAACCACGCCGCGCTCCTCCAGCCTCTTTTGTGCATAAAACGTGGCTGCTCGCGCGCACAAAGGGCTCACTCTCCGCCACGAAAAATCATCCTCTTCTTCTGTAATATCGCTTTCGCCTTCGTTTCGTCCTAACCCGCCGCTCATTTCTCTTTTTAAACGGGACCGTTCTGGAATTTTGCCCTGCCACATTCGATGTTTCTCCGACGTATATGTACGTTCTTGCATGTATTTATGTATGTATGTATGTATGTACCGTACGCGAGTATTCGAGTTTGGGGTTCTGCGTGTATACGTATCTCTCTATGTATTCGATTTTCTTCTGTGGTATTGGTGCATTTGATATATTCTTATATACCCGATTTTCTTGCACACAGACTGGAAGTTTGTGTTCATGTAGATCTTGTATAATATATGTAATCAATTAGTAATTACCTCGGAAGCAGGATAATTCTTCCTCTCATTCCTCATTTTTCAAAGATAAGTAAAGTTCAATTTAAAAATTCTTTTATTAATGACAACGAAATCAAATCTCTATTTAGCCTACCTCTCGGATATAGATCGGATAATCTGAAACATTTTATACACGTTTCGTAAGAAGAATGTGTGATACGAGGGTTAAAAAACGGAGAGCAATTTAAAAAAGAGAAAGAGAGAATAAAATTCCTCCGGACTCTGAAGAAACAGTTTTAAACAAAGGAGAAAAAAAATTCCTCCGAAGGACTAAATTTTAAACAAAGAGCAGGAAAGCTGCCTCCGGAGCGAGAATCGGTTTAGGCGTGTGGAGGGAAATTCGTGGTAATCGAAACCAACCTCGAAAGCTTGCACGGAACTCTCGAAGCCGGCAGATTTATTTTTCCGGCACGGCCGCGCTCGACTTTATCTCGCGGCGCGCGAACAGAGGCAACCAAGCTGACCAAGATTAATAATCCTGAAATGGTCATGGCGACCGATAGCTTCGCGCTGTTCGCCCCGGCGCGCGATCTGGAGCACGGAACCTGATTCCACCTCGTATACTGGTATTTCGATAATCTAGAAACCTCGTGCAACAGAATTTACGTCTCTGCCGGCGGTTATTGCAGATCAGGTTTGTCCATCTAGCCGCTCGGACGTGAAATCCAGATCGCGAGCCTACGTATCCATCCGTGGATTCTGCGAAATATAAATATAATAAAATAACTGACCCTCCCCCCGAGGATGATCGATCAATCGTCGGAGAGATCGCGGGAGATTGATCGAGACAGACCGTTCTACGGATTCGCGATTAATTGATATTTGTCCATTTAGAAAAATCATTCATCTTCGACACGGTGATTAGTGATTGTCACGGTAGTTGTTAAGTGCCAGTGATTGATGTTTTAGAAAATTTTCAATAATTAGCGACAGATTGTATCTGTTACTTGAAAGATTTTTTGAAAGCAAATTGTTAATAAATTAGCAAATAACGTGATTTATTGTAACATTAGAGATTAAATATTCGTAAGTATAACTGAATAAGTTTATAATAACGTATAAGTTTTAGTAACAAGTTTATGAACGAATATAAGCAATTGAACAATTTCATTTGCCGATAGAATCAAACAAGATCAACCGTAGAATACAGGTTACAAGAATTTAAAAATTATTTCTTCATCCATTCTCAAAATTTTTATCGTTCCCTTGTCGTGTCCACGGCACAATAAAATCACGAAACTAACTAACTTTGAACGATTTCCAATTAATCACCGATATTATAAAACTGTCGATCATCGTCGACGAATGACGATCGAAGGAATGCTAGGGAAGGGATCGAGGCATGGATCTCCGGGATATCCCATTGCTCTTGATAGGGAGGCAGCTTGAGTGGAAGGCGATCGTGGCGTACGATCGGTTAGGGCACACGACCCGATATCTGCTGCAACTACAGAGCCCCCCCCCCCCTTGCCCGGTCACGATATCCTCGAAATTCGCGGTAGTCGTCATAAATCTACGGATCTAAGCAATCCAACTGGCCACGATCTCCGACCGATCTAACAAGTTGGCGCGAATAACGGGTCCATTAAGATCGATACCGAAACCATCCGGTGCCAATATTCTCCATCTCTCTCTCTCTCTCTCTCTCTCTCTCTCTCTCTCTCTCTCTCTCTTTTTCTCTCTCTTTCTCGCGCTCTGTTGGAAATCGTTCTAACAATTGCTTTACTCTGCTCTCGTAGTCGCACCGAACACGAAGCAATTAAGTGCAAACGAACGCGTCTAACGGCTCCTATTCGTTTCACTTCTTTCTTTAGAATCTTCGAAATCTTCGACGTTTCGTTTCTCTTCTTTTCTACATGAATTTTCTAGAGATCGGGGCCCAATGAAGCTATAACAATGGAGGACACCTTGTATACATCTAAGTCATCTGTTTCTTCCGTGTTCGAGAGAGATGGCTGGACATCTTCAAACATCATGAAACAGAGAGCAGATCTATCTGGCACGACGGATCTGCTACGGGCCGCTCGTAAAATAAATTCAAGCGAGAGACACACCGGGCCACGATGGTGGTGTCTTCAGACCCCTTGGTAAATACAATCGATTCCGCATTATCAGCCGTTTTATCCGGCGATTTATCTAAGCGTGCCACTCCGCGGCAGCGGATGCAAAGCGGAGCAACCCGGCTCGACAGCAATATCTCTCCACGGGTATTGCTCTGCCCTGGACAAACTGGATATCCAGTTTCCAGCATTTCTCGCTTCTCCACGCTTTCGAGGCCCTAATCCTCGAGTGCTATGTGTGTGTTCGCGCGTGTGAGTGCGTTTCTCGACGTTGCGCCCAGTCGAGAGCAGTAAAATCGCCTATATACGTACAAATATATACACACGTATTGTATAGGTAGATACGAGACACTGGCCGGGATACGCGATGAAGAAATAATTTCATCACTCGGCCGTGCATGCGAGTCAACAACAAGAGAGACCAAACGCTCACACCGAGAACCAGAATCGCTCTCTCGGTTGTGTTCCATGGTCCGCGGGAATGCATACTCGCGGATCGACTCTTCGAGGCCCCCGGCGCCATTCTTTTCAACCCGTTCCCTCTTCTCTCCAGCTGTGCCAGTTTTGCAAACGTTCCTTTTTTGGGGGGAGATGTTTCCGTGATTTTCGAGGCATTTTCCAAGCATTTTTTGACGTCTCTAGAGCTCACGACGTACTTTCGGAGCCTCCGAAATGATCTTTTTGGAATTATTAGGGCTTTTAAAGTATATTTCTGGAGCTTCCAAAGTGTTTTTGAAACATTCGACGTGCTTTCGATGTGGAATTTTTAGGGCTTTCAAAGTGTCATATTTTTGGAATTTTTCGAGCCTCCGGAGGTTTCGTTTTGGAAAAAAATGGCTCTATAATAAGAGGAAGGTACGACGAGTGGATTGAATCGCTCGATTGAATTTCAACGCGATGTCGTGGGCTCCGTGCGAGCTCGATTCATGGGAGAAGGATCTCTCCAGCGAATTGAAACTAAATTTTTAATGATTGCGTTTGGAAACATTGAAACGAATGATATTACGAATGTTCCATATAATCTAGGTTTAATATACTACAATAGCCACAATTACATTAATAAATCCTAACATTCAGTGGAAGCGTTTTTAATTACAATTTTATTCAATGAAATTTCAAAATATGTATTTTACATAATACAAGTTACATGCATGAAAGTTCTCTTGCGAATAAATGTCCGAATACATTCGCTATATCGCTGTCAAATTTAAATTAACCTTTCGAGGTCCTACGATTCGTGTTTCATTCTAATTTTACTCTTATTTAGGAAACCCTTTCATTTATAAAACATCGTCTCATTATGATAATGCAAAACCTGCTAATCGAAAATTATCACACTCAATAAAGAATTAACAGATAAATTAATCAGAATCCTTCCCCGTTTTCAACATTCGTCGACCGTCTACGCAACGTAACGTTCGACAAATACAACATACATTGCTCTGCGACGAACGTACCGATTCATTTGCACCGATCCGTGCCCTGTCCCATCGAACATTGTTCCCCAGCGATTTCTCTAAATCCGTCGAACAATTCCGGGAGCTGTCGATTCGCAGAAGCTCAACTTCGCCCGTCAAGAGGACGCACAGGCGTATATATTTTTTCGCGGAGACGGTTGGAAAGAAGCGCGTGTCCGCGTGGAGGAAGTGCGTAAAACGTGCGTGCATTCCATCGATTCGGACGTGTAAACGCGCGGTGCATCGAGGTGCGTGCGTGCGTGCGTGCGTGCGTGCGTGCGCCTCGAATCGAATCGCGATACGCGAATCGCGTGTGTTGCGAATGCGTGTGCCGCGGGAAGGGGGGCCCGATCCGGGACTCAGAGCGCAACGCAACGTGAGGGGGAGACGTTGCGGGTTTCAGAGCTCTGGTTTCGCCAGCCCGGGGCTACTCGGAGCCGAGGAGAACGGTCAAGAACCTAATACACCTAATACGAGCATTAGGCCGGTTCTCTCCGTGCCCTATAAACTTCGAACGAACGAATAATTCCGTTGGAACGAGCTGCGTCTCCTCGCGAGCATTCAGGCTGTTTCAGACAAAACGACCAAGCTTGTGCATATAAATCCGTGCTTGCGTACACATGAATTTTTATACATGTCTGGCGTATACATATAGTCTGTAGGTTTTTTTGAAAATGACACTCAATTGACTGATATTTAACCCTCAGTTGAATCATTGAATTTAACGTTCAAACTATTAATGAAAAAAATAACGACGCTGATACATGTATCAAGCTGTACTCGCACGGAACGTGTTAACGAGATAATAGAGACAAGAGTTTGATTAGAATAACGCATAAATATGCGACATTAACCAGAACAGAATTCCTCGTAAGAGAATTCTCGCGGGAATAAATCAATTCATGAAAATAAATCACTCGCTTCCCGAGAAATCTAATACTAATCACGTACTTACATCTAATACTAATCTACGTACATACGAGTACTCAGATAAATGTAAAAAACGGATAATTGTTCAATTTAGCATTCGAGAATGGCTGATTTAACATCGGCGCGTAGTTTATCACGTTGCAAAGTGTACTTCCACGTCGCGAGCTATATCGTAATTATACAAACATCTGACGTTGATGCTAATTCCTCCAACAAATAGCCAGATCAAGGGGGCTTAAGGAATTCTTTTAATTCCGACACGGCGTAGATCGTAAGCAACGAAGGAGGCTAATTAGCTCGTTGCACGTTCTGAAAGCCGAGCAAAATTACGTTTGCCGAGGGAACAATACCGAGGGGCGAAGGTGTTAATAAGAGCTCGTAGTTCGTCAAGTAAAAAAAAAAAAAAAATCCACGAGTCGAAGAATGCACGATGATTCTCGGAAATCGTCCGTCTTCATCGACTTCCCACGTGAAATAATTCGTGCTAGATCGTTCCTCTTCTTCGTGCCGATTTTTCTGACGATTCCACGGAAATTGACTGGCGGACTAATAAAGGGAATGGTTCGACGTTGCTTTCTCACGATCCCATAACCGGAAAGGACAAATTCGACCCGAGTTAATTATCATTAATATCCGAGTTAAGAATACACATTTTCGAAATCGATTCAGCCTTTCTTTCCTTAGGCACCAATCCATGAAGGAAAAGAGCTGTATCAATCGTGTATTTGATTGGTGCACGTGAAATTTGATTTCCTAACGATCGACTAGTGTCTAAATACTTACTCAAGATTGTATATAATATTAGTACTTTTATCAAACTATTTTACTCTTTTATTTCATTCATTTTTCTTGACCGTCAACTAGTGTTTTTTATGTAAAATGGCATCGTTATTCTATCGAGCAATTCTACTTTTTTTATTTCTCTAAGATGAAATTTGCCTCTCTGCGTGAAATAAACTATAAAGAAATAAGCTACACTTTTAAAAATTATAACCAAACACCTCTGTCCAAGCTGCAGGTTAAAACAGCTCCTCTGAATTTTTAAAACTCGAGTGTACACTTGTTATTAATCTATCAAACAATTCCAATAATTTTTCTATTTTTCTAGAGATTTCTTGAACTGTTATTGACAAAAGAGAAATGTAAAAATTACCATTGTATCTACCGGCTGAAGGTTAAAGCATCCTTGAATTTTTGAAACGTGTTACAAATGAAACCAGGTACATAATCTTCCTCTTCAACGAGGAAGAAAAAAAGAAAAAGAAGAGGAAGAGTGTGCCCATTAACAAGCATAATCACCGAAACTCGGAGAACAGAGAAGCTCTCGCAAAATGAATCTGTACACATCTGGCGGCGAAGTGTGAAAAAGATGCTAAACAGGTACGTTGGCGTGATAGACACGAGTCGAACAGAGGAGCGAACGAACCTAACTGCCGGGACCTAAACTCGTCTTTATTAGGCGGCGACTGGGGAAATTTTCGAAAGCGTTCTACGTTTCTTTCTCGTTTTGCGCGTGACTGAATGTACGATCGCGAAAGTATTCAAATAGGTACTTATATACTTGTATTCAATGTACACTCATATGTATACTCAATTACAATGGTTATATTTGAAAGAAATTTAAAAGCATATTATAGAAATTACAAGATATTTGCAAATATTACGAAAGCTGTCTGTGTTAATTTATTTTCTTACTTTTCTGGAATAAAAATTCTGATTATTTGATTCCTTAGGTTAGACTCCTATGAAATCAACTACAAAATGTAATTATTAAAATTGCAGAACCGTTATTATTATCAAAATATAAAAATTAATTGAAATATCAGGCGAAGGTTGAAACAACTTCTTTGGATTTTTAATATACATTCGCAATGAATATCCCTGTGACTTTTATGTACATTTTTAGATTGATTCCGAATCCTACCAATACAGTACTAATAGTCATCTCTCGCGTATATGTCGTATTAATGAAATTTCAAAATGTTTTATGTAACGTAAGTAATACAAATATACTTCTCTACGGTAAATATTCGAATACTTTCGTGAACCATTTGAAACATTTAAATTAAAATTTCCTTACTCTCGCGATCCATAATTATATTGATGTTTGAAAGGAATCTAAAAATTCAAAAATAGAGGTCACAAAAGTATTTAAACTGTCATAATCCATTACATACAATATTCAAGAATCCAAGGATCATTAACGTGATTATTCATACAGTTTACTAATTTTTTACTAGTATCTTTCAACTTTTCGACATTCTTTCAAATTCGACCAATAGATTCGCTAATATAGGTCCTCATATTCATATATAGTCTTCTTTCAAAAATATTTCGTACGGCACGAATAAAACAAAAATTTTTCCACGGTGAAATTATAAAACATAGAGTGTCTTCTGGCAAAGTGGAAGATTAATGACAAACGTTCGAACACTTTGGCGATCGCGGTGGTCACGCAGCCACGTGAAAATGTGTCGCGAGAACGGCCACACGACCACGGTAATGGTACCGGGACGAGCCTGCCAGCGGTGGAACGAAACGGAGTGTGTCGAAAGCGCGTACAAAGTATCTCTAATCGTCCCATTGTATCGTTTCTCCTTTGTCCATTCTCGCGGGTGAAAGCTTCGTTAAAACCCGATCGCTAATGCCCCCTTGATTTTTTCCCCAACGAAAGAAACCGGCTCGAGCTGTACACCCGGGGTCAGATAAGAAGACAATGCCAGCAATTCATCTCCTACGATCTGGACCATTCTCGTCTATGTTACTTTTTCTTTTCTTTTCTTTTTTCTCCTTTCCATTTTCTTCCTCTCGTCTTTCTTTCTTTCTTTCTTTCTTTATTCGCAAGTTTGCGATGAACTTTGCGCTAGAAATCTTCTGAATATAATTTTACGAGCATACGTCTCTGCCAGGGTTTTTTCAGTCTTTTTCGAAGTACGAGCCTCGTTTACAAAGTATAATTTTGAGCTCGAAGCTTTGTATCTTGTATTAGGTACTGAAAATTTTATATTCAACGTTATATTTAGACATTTTTGACATTATTTTGATTTCGACGCTTTATATCTTATGCAAAGTCACGAAGAATTTCGATGTTCATCGTTGTTAACGTTAGAGCTAGAAAAATGGCCAAAATAATCAATTTAGAATTTTCGAATGATTTTTATAAAATACACCTTTAGTTCTAATGTCTGAGTAAATAGATCAGATTTATTTGTAAATTTCTTCAAAGTGAATATGTAACTACACACGTTAAAACAAATAAATGCTAAAAAAATATCTGACTGTGCAAAAGTTTCTCAGAAAATTCCTCTGTTCCGCAACCTCCACTTTCTCCGTGTAAAAAGAAATTATAACAATTCATTTTTATTCAGTAACACGCGACCTAGCTACAACATAGATCCTTAGATGTGCTAATTCGTATTAAATTACTAAAACTTTGGATGTTTAATTTTACTCTGAATTTTATGCGTGTTCTTTGCAATTACTGTATGACATAACTTTTAATTAATTTCAATTACAATTTTACTATAATCAATCAACTAGTAATGCAATAAAATTAAACAAAGTATTCCAAAATTAAGTGATTCAACTCTATGTCGATTCTGATTCAATTCTGCTCGACAAAACCAATTAAATATAAAAGGATTATTCAAATTTTGAAAATCTTTCTCCTCAAAGATCGCAACTCACTCTTGAAATTCGCTCTCTAGTGAGTTCAAACCTTTGAACGTCGAATTTCCAATTACACAGAATACAAGAGATAGTCGAGTTTTAGTCGAGTCCAAAAATAAAACTCACACTCCAAAGCGGACCTGTAACGAGAGCAAACTCCCAGGTTCGTATGACAAACGAAGCTTTGGAGAAACTTCCAACGGAGAACCTTAAAAACGTGTGTGGCTCGGTTCAGTGGCGATGTGACGAGCACGTTTGAGACTTCTTCCTGTCGTCAGTCGACAGGTTAAATATAGACGACGGTCGTTCATTTCCGCAGCCGTGCATGATTTCTTCGTGAATGGAAGCATGCCCTCGCGGAACTCTACTCGCATATAGATCAACTATAAACACTTGCTCAAGTTCTTCTGTTTCCTCATGGCGTTAATAGACTTCTACGTATCGACTGTACCATTCGTTGTTACCGTTTTCAAAATATTTTTCGCGTGCTGTTAATCTTAACACTTTGTCGGCGGAATGTAAGAATTTATGTGGAAACTATTTCACAGTCTCGTGAATTTTTATTATGGAAGTTTATTTATATCGATTGTCTTTGAACGGCCAAAGTTACAAACTTGTACGTGACTGTGAACTCGCTTTTAAAATCAGAAAACAGAAGAAAATAAGAATTCGCGGAGAGATGTTTTTCAGAAAGTTAAAATACGTATTTCTTAATTTAAAAAAAAAAGAATGCCTTTTAACAATACGAAATTAAATTAAATTAAATCGACATTTATAACGTGACGAAGCAGGACAATTTCGAAAAAGAAATACAATTTTCCTAAAGCCGAAATTTTTCTCTAACTTTCTGAAAAACTTTCTCTGAAATGAAGAAAGATTCTCAAAATGAGTGAACTGCGATCGATAAAATTGATTTTTGAGAAAAATTGAAATTAAAATTAAGCCTCGGGTCGATGTATACGATTTCTTCGCGAATGGAATTCTACCTGCCATAATATTGTACGCGTAGATCGACTCGTGGAAACAGGAGCGTCGATATTTTTCGCGCGAAACCGTAACCGGCTTGATTGTTTTCATCCTAGCCGACTTATTCAAAGCTGATTTCCAGCTGACGCTGAAACGAACGCAGCTGCCACGGCTGTGGTAATTAGTATTATGCTGATTAATCGGGCAAGTGCAACGAACGCTTACGAGAGAGGAATGTATGTTTCCTTCTGGAAATAAACGACGCTCCATTGCCTTCGAACGACAGTATTCTGTCTGTACGATGGATTAATCGTGCGACACCGATATCCGGTAGGTGATCATGTTAATTTCTTACGTGTGTTTGTTATTGAAAAATGCCGAAAATGTATTTCTACATCGGTGATCTTAATCCTTGGCGACAGAAGGTGGAAAGTCTGGTGCGAGTTTAATTACTGTAATTTCGTTGAAACTTTGAATAGACATTGTAAATTTTCTCGGAATCGAATGTTTGGTGTTTTGGATAGAAAACGACAAATACTGAATACTATATTAGTGATCTTAATTCTTTTAGATGAGATAACGTGGGTTATTCATCTTTTGAAAACTTTCAATTACTGTAATCATTTTCTGAAATTTTCAGTATTCGTAAATTGTTTTAGGAATTTGAACTTAACTTTCTTATTTATTATTACTATTGTTATTTACTATTGAATTTAATTACAAACTTAGAATAAAAAACATACTGCGTATTTCCTTTGATGATCATCGTCTTTTTAAATGGCAAGGTGAGTTGAAATGAAAAGAGAATTGTTTTCGAAATTTAAATTTGAATTTAACTATGAATGAAAAATATTCGGTGTTTCTATCGATAATCTCCTTGAGAGCAACTGATGGAAAGTTAATCGTCATTTTTCGAGAAAGTTGCAGTGTTACAAGTTACTTCAAGAATCTCTTGCGATTGCGTATGTACTTCGATCTTGGAATTGATCCAAACGTCTTTGTGGATTTGCAAACTCTAACTAGACCATGATGTAGGAAACTCCATACTTCATTAATTATTACACCTATTTTACTAAATTCTTGCGTCGTCAGACAACTCTTAGAATACCGTAACCATCGTAAAAATGAATGAAACGTAAAATATTCATTCTATATTTATGCGTTTCTTTCGAATGAGCCGTTTTGTTTTTAAATTCGTCAAGAATTTAGTCGCATCTCATTTTCCGACGTGATCCTCCGACGAAAGGAAGAAACGACAAAAGAAAAAAAAGAAAAAAAAAAAAGGAAGAGGACGAAAAACCAACGGCGACAGTGGCGTGGCGTGTTTTCTTCGGTTCGCGGTGAATTTTCGTGGCGAGAATTGGCGCGTGTCGGCCAATTGACATGCACGGGACTTCACCGTGGTTCCAGTACGGCGAGAAATTCTTAAATGGTCGGCCCGTTGCTGCCCAGGAATGTATGGAAATGTTACGTACCACCTCTGTCCTTTATTGTCCTACATGGTGACTGGTGGCGGGTTAGGTAGATATATGGACTGCTGCGTGCGCGTACCTACGTGGCCGCTCGCCTATACGCGCGTGCACGCGCGTGCAAGTGTGAAAAGATAGATGAACGCGCGTATGTGTGTGACGCGTGACACGTGTTAATCGTGCCTGTGAGGTCCCAACCCTTCCTTCCACCCGCCGCCGCCAGGTACACACCGTGTACGCATAAGTATAACTCCGATACGAGACGTTCGTTAAGCCTGTTTCACACTGCGACACTTGTAACACTATAACATTTCGTGACGAGCAGTATCGTGTGCATAAATGCACAGCAGGATAACGAGGTAGTATTTTAATAAATTAATGCGATTAAGAAATATTTATTATATTTATGCGTCGAAAAGTACTTATCATTGTCGTCTAAATTATAATGATTTGTATAATTCCAAAGATCAGTTGTTCTAGTATCAATGTAGTTAGCTAATGCCACAATAATTAGACGACTAATGACTGCAGAGTGAGTCTTCATTTTAGGATGATTATAACGTGTTTCTAACCAAATTAAAAAAAAAAATTTTATACAACCAGTGTGAAGCTATTTGTTAGAAATGAATGTGAAAATTTTAAATTGTCGAAACGTAGAAAAAGTATCAAGCTTTTAAATGCTCGACAATACAACATTCTATTTTCATTAATGTAATTTCAATCACTCATACATACCACTTGTACAAATTTACATATCAATTTCATATAAACGACGATCATGAGAAATTGTTGGAGTTGGAGTCAATTTCATAGATTCAGGCGCGTTCGATTTTGGTCAAGCGTGTACGAGGCATGATCGGAGCACGGGTGGACGAGTCTTAAGGGTCGGCAAGCTACCGGTGGACACTTCTCGGGTCTGCTTTTTAATTTACGACTCTCGATTTTTTCGTGATGGCCCAGGGTTAATGAAATTGATGCCACTATGCCGGTCGTGCATCAGATTAGCTATGGTAAACGGTGATTTGGCACGGGCCACGTCTTCACGCGCGTGTGTTCCACTGTCACGACGTCCGACCGTGAGATTCTCGTAAGCTACAGCCTTGTAATCTAACGAATTAATGGGAATTAACATGATGAAACGACGCTCGTACGTTTTTCTACTTCGAACCAACGATATTTCGGGATAAAACGACGCGTTGAAACTTTGTCGTGGAATGAATCGTTTATATTCAATTATGAGATTACACCGCTGCTAAAGTCTGTTTCGTTGAAATTTTTAAGCGAGACGATAGGTGGATTTAATAAAGAAGAATTCATTCAATCCAGCATTTAATTCAAACAAATGGAATTCGTACAAATGAAGCTTCATTACATCTTTAACCCTCAAGTGGACTATTGGATTATTCGTCGAATTTTAAATTAATAATTCTATCATTGACGTCACTGTCTAAAATTTTAAATAATCCTTCATTATTTTTAAATTTACTAATTATTGAAAACTTATGAAAATTGAAACTAAATCGAGACTGCCAGATTGAAATTCCACCGAAGAGTTTTGAAAAGAAGAAGAAGAAAAAGGCGTTTAGAATAATGTAGCTACTCGTCATGACCGTGATCTATGCAGAACGACTCCCCCCGCGTCGTTTAAAATATAACGCGATCATAAATTTCTTTTGTCGTTCATGAAAGCAGTGTCGCAATCGTGCACTACCATTATGTCTGAATAACGCGAACAAGAACGAGACAATAAAAACTCGTTACATACGCAGAAATACATAGTTCATAGTCGAACGAGAATGGTAATATTGGAAATTATTATCAGCTGTCTCTTTGACTACCGTAATATCCTATTAATGTTTCTCAAACCCCTGTGAAGGGTTTTCTGCGATCGAGCTCATTCGTCCACGTATACTTTCATTATTACTTTTTATGTAATAAAAAAGAAAAAAATTACACAAGAAGAAAGAAAGATTTAAAAGCGGAGAATTCAAGGTAACGTACATAAAAGTGTCAATCATCGTTAATTCAAAAACGTTGAAGAAACTTTTTTCGAAAGACGATGTACTGCCGCGAAAGAAATTAATATTGTTCGTTTATATGTTGGCCAGTAGTTAACAGGAACGCTTATCTTTTTTCTAATGCATATGAGTATTAGAAAATAAAACAGTTAATTTCACGGTAGATGATTTTAAATGGTGGAGAATGTCAAATGGGACAAAATCTTTCGAAAATTGTTAAATACATAATTTTTGTATGCGACAGGACTGGACAACAATCTTATTCCAACAGGTCCATTCTCAAAAAAAAAAAAAAAAAAAAAAAAAATATAAATCTATCGTGTAACAGCTCGAAAATAATTACGAACAGCAAAGACTTGAAAGTTGTAAAATTTGTAAAATCGGAGAATGGACGTTTGACGACCCTAAGAGTCTTCAATGAATTGCTCGCTCTGTATGAAACGTGACTGAAAAAATTTTGGAAAAGGAAGAAGCTCGTTCAACTTTAAACTTCGAATAATAATATTTCCAAAATTTCAGCGAGAAATTATTTACAGACATTCTCCATATGTAAACGGGTGAAAAAGAATTCTACGTCTCTCTCCAACGTCGCTGACTTTTCTCTCTTCGAGTTGAAAAATTGCTCAGGCGGTTGGCCTGCTTAGGCGTAATACTTATTGCCAATTCAACGGATACCAGTGGACAGTTTCGCAGGGAAATGCAATATTTGCTAGAATTCAAGAAGCACAGCCAAGCACAGCTCTCATAAATATTTCATCGGGATAGGCTGAACGAAAAGAGTTGATCTATGCGAGCCGCGGATCCGCGAACGAGGTTGAGGAATTATTTTTCAAAACAAAATTTACGACAGCGGCGGCGCGAGTCACCGTTGCGAAATCCGCCGGCCATCCGTTATTGTGCCAACAACCAACGCTGAACTATTTAACAACAGGCTCGTTTCGCAACGATTTATCTTGCTCGCGCGATCGACCGAGCTTAGAGGCGACAAATTCGAGCGTCGTTCCGGCGCTCGGCAAACCGCGAACAACCGTCGGATTCGAGGTAACGTTTGTCTCCCCGCCTCGATGGAAAGGAATTGCCATCGATATCGTTTCGTATCGGCGCGACAGTTTTAAATTGGTCGCCGACAAATTGCCGAAAATTGAGAGAATTGCTTCGATTATTGTGTCTTAACTTCCTCTTGAGAGTTTTTTTTTTTTTTCTACACCGTCATTTCTATTTCTTTCATTTTTATCGATGAAAGCTGAATGCATAAACACCCGCAGTCTAAGTTCAAAGTTGAATTTCCAAATTTACTTTGTAGCCAAAAGCGTAGTACAAACAAACAAACACGGAAACGTTAAGAAGAAAAATGTAAGACTCGAATAACCAAGCTGGAAAACAAACTATCAATTAAGTTAAAAGAGGGAATTCAACTTTAAAAATTTGGCAACTGACCACTCATCCTAAGCAACGGAAAAATTCAGCGATTCATCGGTCTGAGACGATTCACGTTAGCAAGAAGTGGTTCGAGTTGCGTGAAAGTTACACAAAAAAAAAAAAAAAAAAAAACAGGATACTCCCTCGCGGCGAGGAGGATTTCCGAGGATACGATCCGAGCGCGATCGGATAAAAAACGGAACCGAGGCCGGAACCGGTCACCACCGTGGCGCCCCAAACAAGAAAAGAAACATCGGCGGTAGCGCGTCACCGGGGTAGAGAGACAGCTCCTGAAAGTCAGCTCCGTGAGCACGGCTCATTAATTCCGTTTTACGGCCGTGTTCGAGGGCGCGGGCTCCGCGAGCCGTAAATAAGTCACGGCGATCCGATCGAAACGATAGAAAATCAAAGCACGTGTCTCGTATGACACACATGTTGCAACCGATGGAATGCAGCTATCATACGCTATCGGGCGAGCGCGTGCCCGGCACGATCGTGTCTCGATTTTTGTGGAAATCGTTCCGATGGATCGACCAACAGTTTTGCGAAAATCCAACGACCTTTCTCTGGTTGGTAAACGCAACCGTGTTGGCGACCGATTGCCGTTCGATTCGACGATTTCGCGACGAACAAATTGCAGCCGGTTGAAATTGAATACCGACTAGGCCAACGGGGAATAGACTCGCAATCAGTCAGGGTCCCAGGGACGACAGCGAGTACGTTCGAACCCGGCGCAGCGATTGCAACGCGCTCCGAGATTGATTGGGTGCAGACAGCTATCTCTCCGCGCCTCGTGTCAACGTCGTACAACGTTTTTACAACGTTTACCGCGCCTTCTGAAGAATTTCTGAAGAGTTTGAAGATGCAATGATGGTAATTACGTTGAAGGAACTGTCTATTATCGGAGTATCTTTGTAAATATGAATTGAACATTACGTAGACATTCGTACGTATTTCTAGAGTTTCGATAATTACATACATTTTCATAACTGTGGATAACTGTGTTTTCTTTTTTTTTTTTTTTTTTGTCTTCGAAGAATATATTGGAACAACTTTTTTAATGTTATTTGATGCCGTTCTGCTTTAATAGGTATTGACGAAATATAAACGAGAAGTAGGTAATAGATTTTTTGAATAATAATATTCGAATAATATTTGTTTGAAGACATTATTCTTTGGATAACTGAGGGGAACGATTAAAATGCTTTTGAAGAACAATTGAATACAATAGAATATTCAACAAAGAATATTACTAATCTAGACAAGAATTTAAGAAAATAAAGAAAATTAGTAGTGTCACTTATGAATTATTAAATAATTTAATTTATTATCGTATTACTAAATCTATACAATAATCTATAAAAATAAAATTACTATATATATATATTTAAGAAGTTTTAAAGTTTCCATGCATCTAAATCTAACGCCAACCTAAACTCCTGATGTTCATTTCAAAATTCTTACATTCAATGAAACACGTGTTGCATTAATATTCGTACATGTGCCCATACATCCTCGAAAAAGAAAGGCATCGGACACGACTCGAGGTTCTATCTAATCGTTATTCAAAAGCACTCGTGCAGTTTAATTCTGACTTAGCATCGGAGGCTATTAGTGGCTACCGATGCCACGATGCTCGTATCACCACCATCGGGCTTACCAGTTACCACAGCATGTTTATAACTTTCTACCAGATAAAACCGTTTAACCGGGCAGACAGATCGAGGAGACACACCTACGAATTAGATTTGGATGATTTGTCGAATCGATGATCTCTCCCGTGATTACGACTGCACTTTAATAACGTTATTAACAACGCGGACACGCGTTTGAGTATACATGTAACGGGTGCTCGAAATTGTCGATATTTCTTTCTCTCGATCTAGACGAAGGATGAATTGGCTCGAAGGAATTGGGAGATACAGCGGGTTGGAATGACGACGCGAGCACGCGAATCATCAACACACGCCTCCTTCGTGCTCAACACATCCGCGACAATGGAACGCAGAACACACTGGCACACGCACCCACCTGCCGGTGCTACGAGCGTACCGACGTGTGGACGAGCGTTTATTGCGATGTATGCGAGTTTATTTGAGTACGAGAAGCAACTGGTTCCAAGCCTTCGCGTAGCAGAGACGATTCACGCAGGTAAGTACTTGACATTGGATTTCGAGGGCTTAGCAATGCCGTTCACTTTGAGAAATCGTTCACACAGCGATGAAAACGTATTAACATACGGTTAATACGTTTAATACTCGAGTGAGTTACTATCGCGCGAAATACTATCGATCACTGTATCGATTGCTGGCGGATATTTCAAATCACGCAGATACAAAACTATATAAACTATCTAAAATATGATATTTATTATAATACATGGTGGTACGATATTTGACACAATTTCCACAAAATTCACAAAATATTCAGAGATCGAATATATCGTACAATTTATCCTTATCGAGCATCTTGATTCAATGGTTTGGTGTATAACAAACAAACTATTTCAAATTTTTCGAATAAAGTCCGAGAAACTGCTATCTCGACGGTATCACCGACTATTGATCATCGTTATCAAAATCGCCTCCAAAGGCAGCAACAATCAATAAAATCTCTCAGCTTGGATTTCTTAAGGATCGCTCAATGACCAGTGTAATTCGCGTTCGATTGAATCGCGATAACTCGAGAACGTAACGCGCCAACCACCCACGCGATTCCGGTCTACCAAGATGATAGCTGTCGGACTACCGATTTCGTTCTGGAATATTATCAGCTCGTTAAAATCATTTTTTGAGCGCAACGTTGAAACGTGTTCGGTGTACTTTTGATTGCAGGGTATTTAGCAATACCTAGAATTCTTCATTCTTTCACAGTGTAGCCGCGATTGTCATGAATTTTATCAATCTGACTTCGATCAACTGTTAACCAGTAGACTATTTGCGAATATTTATGCAAACTATTTTTGCGAAAATAGAATTACGAAGATAGAATTTTTGTGTCGTTAAATCTTTCTCAAACGCTCAAAAATCCACGATTTAATCGTTATAATTTTATCTAATCAAACATGTGAAATAATAAGCTAAGATAATTCGCCAAACAAGTTACTAATTAACTAACTAAATAAAGTTTCTAACTAACTAATCCACGTTCGCATTCGTTCAAACGCGCCAGATAAGTTGATAACTTATATAATTTATCAACTAAATAAATTACTAATCAACTGACTGAAGAAAACAGTTATTGGCTAGCTAAATAAATTTCTAACTAACTAACTAATCCACATTCAAATGCAGTGGAAAGATCCTCGATAGAAATTCCCTACGAAGCATGTTCGACGTCTTCGGTCAAATTGGCCGCCATATTGGACGCAATTGGGGTGAACGTGCTCCAAAACCTAATAAATACTAAAAAAATCTCACTCACCACGCTGACGCGATATTAACGATTGCATCTCCTGGATGTTCAGTTCCCTCCACTGGTCCACGAGGATGCACATGGAAATTCGAACGCAAGAATTCCACAAAACCGACGCGAGAAATTAGGTTATACGAGGACTACGCGACCGGTCACGTACGATAACTGCTCGTAAACTGGCAGAATTTCGTCAGCTGCGACCGACTTCGAATGTTGTGCTCTGACCCGTTTCGTGGAATTTCTTAATACCTTGACGCCTCGTTCGACTTGATGTTGTTATTCTCGACGAACGTCGAGGATTTTTTTTGTCACCTTAGCCAAGTATTAATACGATTCGAAATAATGTTTGCGACTTATCCGCGCAGTAAGATCTATCTGTCTATATGCATTACATATTACATGTATAATATAATATAACATTTAATTTAAAGTATTTATAATGTTTAATTATAAGATAATTATAATGTTTAATTTATAACACGTTACATGAATTAATCAAATATGTACAGAGTACATAAAGTGCACAGAGTACAAAAAAAAAGAAAAAAAAAATACATAAAATATCCCAACTATAAAAATCTGCAGTCGCGCAAATATCCACAACAAAAAA
>NW_025110440.1:0-80312 GCF_011392965.1 Frieseomelitta varia | reverse complement strand
AAAAAAAAAAAAGAAAGAAAGAAGGAAAGACAAAGAAATCATCAACAACCATATATCAATCCGATCGCTCAACATTCTCCCGCTCGATAGCAGCTCGAAGAACGCTTTCTAAATCATCTTCGTGCTCTCCTCGTCCAATAATTCATAAAAGTCTATCAACTTTTTCCCCGTTTCTATCTGTTCTTTGTAGCCGGCAAGCGCCTCGTGGGAATAAAGCGGGACAAGCGCGTTGAATAGAGTCGTAGTAGTGCCTGCCAGTTTTTCCTCGGGCCCGGCGGCTTCTAGTAGGCGATCCTCGCGTGGACATGGCCTATCTTTCCTTCGTCTTTCCACCTCGTTCTCTCCACCAGCCTCCTGCTTCTCTCTTTCTCCGCGTGCGTGTCCACGAAGTGGAAGCGAGACGCGCGTACACGCTCGGGCCCCGACTCGAAAGCGCGAACGCGAAGGGGACAGACGCGCTAACCTGGAACGTCCCGTGCATACGTGATCGTCCGCGTTTTCGCGAAACACGTCCTCGCCTCCTGGAGGACACGTAATAACCGCGAGATATCGAGGAAGATCTTGTCATCGCGTTCGTCCGCGTGCCGGCCGACGAAGATGATTATTTGTCAGTCACCGGACCCTCGGCGAAAATGATGATGCGATTTAAATTAAAGGGAGACGTGGCGCCTGTCGCCTGCTTCGTCCGAAGAAGGCTTCTCTTCTTCTCTTTCGTTTTCAATTTTAGTCTTAGATTTGAAAATGTTATTTTTTCGAGTCACAGACGTTTTCAAATAGTTTTGAAATACTCGGATTATTGGTTTCTTTCTTTTAATTTAAATTCGTTGCTCAGATATTTGAAATATTATCTCCAGGAGGTGAGAAATTTTTGTTCGATCGATGAAAGTTTAGTTTCTTCTTTTCGGAATTTCTTTCTTTCTGTTAGAAGAATTTATTTTAGAATACAGAGGAGGCGATTTTAAACATAATTGAAGAGAGAAACTTTTATCTACCATGCATAATATAATAAATATTTTCACATATTCCGTGCATTATGTGTATTTTTGCAATTTCCAGTTTCTCATAGTGAAAATGAGTTGCCCAATTTTCCTTCTCAGCACTAAACTACCAATTTCCAATTCTCCTCTTCCCCAATTGAAGGTATTTCTATCAAAATTAATAATAATCCCCACAGAGGCACCTGTTTCAATTATTACCATTTGAAACGTAACTTACATTCTATTACATCTCAGAAACAGAAACGTATTTAAAAAAAAAAAAAAAAAAAAAATCAGTAGTCAATCAATTTCCACCAATCTTCGAACACAATCATCAAGTTAACACAATCATCGTTCTCGTGGCACTTCCGAGACTTAAAATCGCCCCGAGCCTTAAATCAATGGCCTTAAATCTTACCTTCTCGAAACGCGGCTCGGTTCGAAATTACCGAGCGAAACGCACCGGCCTTCGCAGGCATTCGGCTCTCCACGTCTCTACGTCTATAAAGGTTTCCACGATCATTACGAGACACCCACCGATTGTTTTATAGCGCGATAAAACCTCGAGCGTCTGCCGTGTCGTGCATCCGTTCGTGTGCGTGCATCGGACCGATCCGACAACGGAGTTGTCTGGCTGCGCGAGTCCACGGAGAAAACACGTTCGGAAAAACTAGCAGCTCTCGTCGTTCGCTTTACAACTCTATTCTTCTCCCCTCCCCCTCCCCCCGGCCGGATTGCGTCCGCGGCCCCCCCCCCCCCCCTCTTTCTTCCGCCGTTTCAACGCGCCACGTTTTTGCCAGAGCGAGCGCCACCCGAGAATACGATTCCCTGTGTCGAATCGACGAATCGTAATTATGACGTCTGGCCTGATGCACCGCCAATTAACAAGATCTTCATTCTCTCAGACTAATAAAAGTGTCGATTTCTTTTTTTTTTTTTCTTTTATTTATTTATTGATTTTTATTGAGACACGTGGACCATTTTGAGAGCACCGGAAGTGCTCGCGTTTGCATCGACCGTACAATTCCATTCAGCAAATTTCGATTTGGCGAGTATATGATTTTATTATTTGAATTATAAATTGTTCACGAACTTTATAGCGCATGGAAATCTTTCGTTTTCTCAGTCTCCTCGATAAGTGGACTTGTACTACTTTCGACATATATAATACGGTCCCCGTATTGCGAGAAAATGCGAATCGTTTAGTTCTTTTCTGGCCAAGATTGAGTAGTCGATTTATTTTTAATTGATCCTTATGAAACTTTAATTGGAAAGATCGTTTAGATTCGTTTCGAGAATGTGTAGAAGAATTTGTTTTAATTTGGGTCTTTTAAGTAAATACTTCTGTAGATTGCAAATGCGTGTATGGTTCGAGGCAAGAAAATTTTGTGAACGATTTGATCATCGAAAATGAAACATCGTTTCTTTTATGTTGATTTACACGAAATTGTATTTGTCTTTAGTTTTAAGACATTTAAATGTATTTTATTTTGTAAAAATGAAACATTTCTTGTTTCGTATGATGAAACGAACAAAGTTGTTTATATACTTCGATAAAATGAGAATCATACTACAGATTTTCATGTAAATTAATAGCTTCATAAAGACTGTTCGTTAAATATTTTATGTCTCATCGAAGCGTCTACTTTTATACACCTCTTTTTAATATTATTTTTGAAACTTATCTTTAAGCTTTATCTTTTATATATATAATAATAATGAAGTTCAACTGTGTCGCAAATATCTCAAGTTATTTCATTTTATGTCACCTATAGGCAGACGTTCAATGTAAATCACACAACACGTGAACAATCACTTCGCACTAAATAATCTAAATGAAATCTAACCAGAAATTATAACAAGATCCGAACAATCTCAAAATTTCCTCGTCGTTTGATTTTTAAATTTTCAATCATTCATCTAATCGATTTGACCGAGCCTAAAAACCAAAAGGTCACACCTACAGAGAACACTCGGACGAGAAAATTATCCCGAAAATAAACGAAGGGAGAAGAAATCCTCTCCTGGCAAAGTTTCTTTCAATGAAGTTGATTCGAGCAGCTGCGCTCCGAAACGCTGGCACACGGACGCTCTACCTGGCCAAATAAAAGAGCAGGATTTTTTTACGGGTGCAAACGAAAACCCTCGGATCTCTTTCTCGATGGTCGTCGATATCCGCCGCTAACGAGGTCGTCCCAATTAATTCCCAAGCCGTCGTCAAGGTGGTCGATCGATAATCGAGACAGTCGACACGCCGGGTGAAGACGAATCCGGCGGAAAGGGAGGGAAAAAAATAAGAAGGAAATCGGGCCGAGCTTGAAGAACCAACGAAAGTGAACAAAAAGAGAGAAAGAGAGAGAGAAGAGAAAAAGAGATGATAAAGGTGTGAGAGCAAGCGAGTGGTTTGATGTTCTCTTTTCATGTTTGTGTATGTGTAATTATAGCGGTATCTCGTGGACGATATTGCCAGCGTTTATTTTAACCGATGATTAACAAATTGCTGGTAATAAAGGCGTTTTAATCGTCAACGGGGGGAAAGAGCTGAATTGACTTCTGTTGTCTGTAGTCCGAGGAATCTTCCGGGCATTTAATTGAAAATGAATTGCTGGCTGCGGGAATGAGAAACTAATGAAATTGTAACGTTCGACGTGCAAGAACTCCTTGAAATAATAATAAATAATTTCACGTGCATCTCTACTCGAGAATTCTCCATTTTGGTACATTTCAGTATAGATTGTTTAGCGTAGATTTATTCTGCGACTAATTTTTCTGTTTTGAAGGAAATGTGTACTTGATTATGTACTTTGCTTTTCGTTACTGAGATTTTGTAGAATTTCATACTTGGCTTTTCGACCTAAAAATTACGCGATTACAATATTGTACGTGTTAATGAAATAAAATTGAAACCTCGTCTCAATTTTCTAAATTTTTTTCACCGTTTCTCCAAGCTTTCGTCAAAACTAACAGCTACTACTTACAATATTTTTGAATGCATTATATTACACTGATTCATTATATCACGCTGTTCACTAAATTAAGGAGAGAACAATAATTTACCACATCGAAAATACTCAAACTTCTTAAAACTTCATACACTTGTAGAATCTAGAAAGAAAGAAAGACATTAAGCGAATCTTTGAAATTACTTTTCACGGTTACAATTAAAAAAAAAAAAAAAAAGCCAGAATTAGACGCAGCAAAATTTCCTAAAACTTCTTCGTCCAAAAAAAAAAAAAAAATAGTAGCTATTTCACGCAAATGTGTAAACGTTTCTGCAACTATAATAAAACAGAAACAACCGCAGTGTAACGAGACGGATGGAATAATAATAACAGAGAAAGCTTGTTGCTTTTTGACGCGATTTCTGAAAACCCAGCAGAGCGAAAGCTCAGAGTATTAATCTTCAACTAGTGCCAAGAGAGAATGATGTTGTAATACCTTCTAACTCTCGGTGGACACGAAAATTGCAATGAAGAATCGACTGTCCACGCGTGAAACGGGGAGGTGGAGGGCAACTGCACTGCGAAACTGCAAATCGCTGGCTGACACGCGTGTGTCACCAACAGAGGGAGAAGGAGAAACGCTCGGAACGATATGTAAACGAGCCACGGGCCAAGGGACGATAAATCACCAAGAAAATCGCTGCTGAAGGTCTACCGCGTGGGGTAGACCGGCTCGGTGTCGATGACACCCTGGATCGAGAACGGAATACGCGCGCATATGCCCGAAAAATGAGCATCCCTTGAGCTCGGCGGTGGGGGTGACTTTACAGCCCGTGTTCCTTACCAGGCACCACCCCTTCTATGAACTGCGTCGACATGCAAATTCCTGGCCAACAATGAGATCCCTTCGTCGAAAAGTGGGTTGTGCTCGCGAGGACAGGGCTGCCAACCCCATCGTGCTTGGTTACCGAGAGATATTTTCCGTCTCATTTTGTAAATTGAAACGAGATCCAGGAACAAAGTGTGCAGATTTTTCTTCATCCTTTGTTTTTTTCGATCAATTTCCGAGTATTTTATAAGTACCAATTTGTTTGCTAGGGAACATACTGGAAGGAAAAAGTCGGACGAAGTTTACCATGGAATTACAATTTACGATGAGGATTTATATTCAATCTAGTGGTGCTCTTGTTTTTCTATTTTAAATATTTCACATTTGACCGTGTATTTTTTTTAGCAAATTTAAATAAAACTCTTTCGAATGAATACATATGTACTTAGATACGGAAGAAAGATTAAACTGCAAATGACACGAAACAATCTATAACTTATAGAACGGAGTATTTTGATGAAGAACACTTACTACTTTTCATAAGTAATAGATCGTGTAAATATAAATTCATTCGTGTTTCCTTAAAAAATTGTCAAATAAATGTATTGTACGAAACACATGATACAAATAAAATATCCGTATAATAAAATAAAATATTGTGATCGAATATCTGTCTAATATATTTATAACAAAACCTATTTAATCGATGATGCATAATACACACGCATATTTTCATTCTAATCACACTTTACAAATCGAATATCTTTATCACCTCTCCTAAAGATTTTATCCTTACACCGAAGAAAAAGAAACGAATAGAATATTTTATGTATACCTATATCGCGCAGACCAACGCTAAACATTCTTTTGTCAAACAGAGGACAGAAATTTCCCATTTTTCTGCTCGCTGGCTCAACGCAGAGGATCCCCAAGTATATTCCGTGTTCCCGGTCGGTCTTTCCGCGGGATCATCTGCATATCTAAATAATCGAACGTAGCCATGTGTCGTGGAGCGACAAAGAGGTGGAGGGCCTTTCGAAGGAAGAGGACGTATGGCGTGTGCGGGGTGCTCGTTCGTCGGTAGCTACGACGCACGGTCGCCTACTTTGCATTGCAAATACGGCCGCGGGTCCCCGGGGTTCCTTGAACCAGATCCGATTGGCTTAGCCAGTACCGCGAATCTAGATCTATCTCTCTCCATTGGACCTTTAATCCCGCGGACGCGCTTCATTGATTGTCGATTGAAAACCCCCGCCAAACCCATCTCTCATTGCGCTTCACCTTTTGTCTCTTTATTTTTTCTTCCTTTCCTTTCTGCATCCTTCTCGCCTCTGTTTCTGTCCCTTTCCTCCTCTCCTTTTTCCCTTCTCTATATTTTCCCGGGACTTTTCTTCCTTATTCGCGTACTTTTATCGGACAGTTACTTACGACGCTTATTTACTTTCGAATCCTCAAAATGCGCAATTAATATTCAACTGACTCATCCACGATCTACAGAAAACTTAATTTTTGTTGGATCCTTATATTACATCGATTCGAAACATCATTCTGTCACGACAATAATATCTTGTAATGAACATTCAACAAGCTCGGATTCACCATGATCATATACGATCAATATGCATACAGAAAATTAAAAGAAAAATTTATATCTTTGCGTTCTTTCATTCGTTCATCATCGATTCGTGAAAGTACGATTACACAAACGTTTTTTTTTTTTTTTTTTTTTTTTTTAACGAATTATTAGCAAGATATCTTCGTGCAATACGACAAAATTTAATTCGAATTTATTGAATTTTCCTCGAGATGGACGGACGACGTTAAAACCGCGTTCAACATGCGCGAAAAATCATCTCGCCTGAAATCAACCCCTGCGCGATGTTGTTTCATTGTGCGACACGCGGCCATCGGGGAGCAGCTGCGCGCCTTTTTACGAATACATTAACGCCGCGGCCGGTTGATAAATCGTTGCTTAACGGGAACACGGCTGCGGCGTTCGCGCCTCGCGAGATAAATCGATCGCCGATGCTTGACGTCGTCGCTACGGGACCGTGCCACCGTCCCGTGTTAATCGAATCGTCCGCGGACGAATGTTTGTCGGCGATAATTAGATACACTTGCCGCGATAAGTGAATTTCACTGGAAACGAATCGACGCGACGAAACGTTTCGAACGACGCCTTCGAACGTTTCCTTTGGTTCTGCGATGGAAGAATGGCTGTTTTATTATTCATTCCTTTTGAACACGGATGTACATACCTGCCTACGTGTCTCTTTTTTTTTTTTCAGATCGTTGGGTCAGTTGGATCAAACGGAGGGACCATGGATAAATGAACTTTCTTTGAAATTCGTTCTAACGTGTGACGTCGCATTATTTATAAATCAATACCCAGGATATCAATTAATCGATTCAATTTAAAACATCATTCCCAAGTAAACGAAATCCTGTATAAAATCTTTTGTAGAAATAAAATTTTCCATCAAATGAACTCGTTCTAAAATCATGTAACATTGCACCTTTAATCGACGAATTAACTCATCCGTGGAACTTTAAGTTGGCTCTCTCTCCTATTAAGAAGTTAAAGACAATCAACAACACACGGAGGAAATCCAATTAAAGAAAGAAGTAATTATCTATTTATTATTATTATTGAATTATTACCCATTTACCTATTTATTATCATCATTAAGTGCTCGACTAATTGGTTTTTGAAATGTAAAAAAGAAACATGAAAAAGTATTTTTAAAATATTTACTCTCTAACGAGGTGCACTGTGTCGTATAAATAAATAACGCTTTATTGATTAGCATCCGATATTTTCTTTACAAATTTATTAAGAGATAAATTATCATATCGATAAAAATCCACCTATTAAATACGAAATAGCGAACTGCACGAGAATAGAATATACATACGAAAGTCGAGGGTCAATTTTCTCACGGAGCCTCGCCAAGTCTTCCAAAAATGGTCGACACAACGTCTCACTTCCGTTTCGAAATCGAAGCGTCAATTTCAAAGGACGCTTGCACTCTCGGATTGGGAACCCCACGCGAACCGAAGCCTCGTATGCTAATCAACCGATAAATCAGCAGAACCCGACGTATCTCGGGTTGCCCGATTCATTACCGAAATGGCAGCTGCCAATTGGCGCATGTGCCGATTACGACGATGGCGACGGGGTGACTTTTTGCGAACGAAAGGAGAGCCTCGTAGATTTCAAATAGAGGCGCACGGTGGCTTGTTCGATGATCAATGAACCGCTTCCGTGGGACGAGCATGCTAAGTAGCATCCGCTCTGCATCGCTTTGAGAAATGAATTGTGGCCCGTTCGTACAACACACGTGCTCCACTTTCTTCCGCTCCATTGTCACCGGTCTCTGTTTGCTCTCCTTAAAAATTCTACGCTCGCTCTCTCTGCTCTCCGCGCGTTTATTTATTCATATGGAATAACATTTTCTTGATTATATTATACATTAGGGTAGGTAGGTTGGTCAGTGAGTTGGTGTTTGAATATTTATACGTAGGAAACTATGATTGATGTATCGTATTTTGCGCTGTGCCGGACATTTTTGGAATTTCATATATATATACGAAGCATGTGGTATGAGTATAAAATATTTGTTGCAATACGTTTGCAATTAACAAGAATGTGAAGATGCATAAAAGTCCAGAATCTATCTATTTTGTGTTTAAATTAGTTATTTGTATCAGTGTATAAAATACACTATTTGTGCTAGTAATTCTTTACTAAATATATACTTTCAACGAACATTTTGCAACTTTAATTTTATACTTTTCAACAATTTTATATCGATTTTGAATTGTGTCAATGTAATTGTCACACTTGTGCCTCGTTATAGTGCCAATGAATGAATTTTTTTCAACATTCGCGTTTATTAAATTTTTAAATGTTACGTTTCTTTGTATTTTTAAATGTTATACATACAATACATCAAAATATAGTTGAGACTCATCATTGCACAATTTTCACCCACAGATAAAAGAGAATATTAAAAGAATTCTTAGGAAACGAAATTTTCGAACTATAGGCACACGTTTCGCTCAAAATGATGAGTTACACCGAGAATACATCAACGACCTTACATACATTCAAATTCGTATCTCAAATAGATTTACTTTTGCCAAAACGATCACCTCAATCTCCCCGTAATTGACACTCCTGGATACCACACTCTCGTTTCATCGGTTTCACAAGTTCGATTTGATCCGCGCCATTCCCTAAGCAGCAGCTTAAATCAACCTTTCAAAAATCCCCAATAAGACCAACAAACAATAGGTCAGTAATTCACGAAAATTTCCAACGATTGCGAAGGTTATCGATACCGATACCGGAACTTGGTCCTTCCTCTTTCCTCTCTCTCTCTCTCTCTCTCTCTTTCGGTGCTGTCACGTCGAAACAGCACAGATCGGGCGATAACAGCGGGAGAGAATTTCGTTATCGAGCGCCTCGAAGATAGGCGACTGGCCGCGACTCGAATTCGAGTCTCACGAAGGGAATTGAAATACGAGCGTTGGCCTTGTCGCCATCGCGAACAGTACCGGAGGACTTTATACTGACCGAGCGGGTTTACATCGCTCGGCGGATGTGCGAGCCGCGGGCACCGTGTGGGCAATCGCCTCCTCGCATTGTACCTGCCCGAGAACAGGCCGCGTGAAATGTCGCGCCGCAGGTAGACAACCCGTAGGACTCTGACTTATGATCCGTCCGGGATTATTAACAGATCGAACGGGAAGATCTTTCGTTCCGGCGAGATCGTTGTTCTGGGGGAAATTGGTAGATACCGAGCAGATCGATTTTTGGCTAATTTCTCAACTTCACGACATGTTCGTCGTTTGGGTAGAAATCCTAAAATTTTCATTAGATTGACGTCTTATTTATTTCAATCCTGATAAAAAATCCACTTATTACTTTAAAACGAAAATTTATCCCATTAAGCTCAATTATATAAGTTATAAAAATTGTTATAAGTTAGAAAAATTGACAGAATGTGTCTGGGAAGTGTAATGTGGTTTACTTCCTATCAATTTCTTTAAATTTCACGAAATCGTACAGTCTAATTGTAAGCGATTCTTGGAACGTCCTTTCGCAGCTTCACGTGCGGAGAAACAAAGTCGATCGAGAAGAAAATTGCAAAAGTGAAAAGTTGCATGGGGGAAAGAATTCTACGAATTGCACGAGCAATTGTGAGATCAAGATATCAACCGTGAATTTTGTCACAGACGATTACTCGACAATCGACGGCACCCGGACAGGTGAAGCAATCCGTGTCCCTTAGAAACTGACCCGTCGAGTGACCTGCCAGCCCCAGCTGGTGCAGCCGCAGAAGCTACCAACGCGGATATTGTTGCGGCCAGGTGCTTTTGTCGGCTCGACCGTTTCATTATACCTAGCCACAAGATTATCGCGCGCCTCTTCCAGTACGTAATACTCTCCTTGGAATTAACGCATCGACCCATTCCACTTAAAAATCTCTTCAATTAATATTTTCCGGATATCATCGTATTATCCTGTCAGATATATCTTGGATATCTTTAACATTTTATTATCCTATTCATTTAACCTATAAATTCAACGTCTATGTTTTGTCACAAGGAGAAAGTGATAAAATGTGAAATCGTATAATTTAGTATTATGAATAAAATGATATCGTAATATTACACATAATATTGTAGTTATAATATACATTTGTATGATTCAAGATTTAACTGATAATTATCAACAGTATGAATATATTATCGTTGTTCGAATTTGTAAAAATCAGCGCCTAAGATTCAACTTCAACAACCAATGACGATCAGGAAATCGCAGAATATCAAATCACCGGATTTATCAGATGCTGATCAACTTCAAAAATTCAACACCCCCAAAGAATTAATGGTTTCTAATGCCTCTTTACTCAAGATTACAGATGATCATCAAAATATCAAATATCAAATTATGAAAATTCGGTATTTGTCCTAAGCAACTGACACCTTTTTAATATATCGAATTTCGAAGGACATCTCAAATTATCGAGTTTGTCAAGTGACTTATAAATATTCGATACATAGTCCAATATTTTGACATCAGTCAACTACCTCTGAAAATTGATTCTATAAAATAAATGAAAATAAACTGTAATAAAGATGAATCTATAAAACTTCCCTTCTCCCCTCACAGCATGTATTTAAAAATTCAACAATTCGCAACACACTAAACGTCAACTCGTCGTCTCAAATGGCAACCAAAATGGCCAAATACGCGCCTCGCAATCAACGTCTGTGGAAGAACGTGTAAAACGAAGCTGAACGACGAACGAGAGAGGAAGAAGAAGAAAAAAAAGAAGAAGAAAAAGAAGAAGCAGAAAAGAATTGCCTGGGAGAAAAATATACCGAAGGCGAAACGTAGGAGAAGAGGTGAGCGTGCAATTGCAGAAATCCGAACCGCATCTGAGCGGTACGGTTGCTCGCCCACGCCACATGCTCGCGTTATCTGGGCCTTCGGGCTCCGACAGAAAAGGGGGCTCCAGCTTGCCGGCGATCGCGAGGACGAGCGCGGCAAAGGGCGAAGAAGGGAAGCCACTCTCGGAGTGAGTTTCCAGGGATCGTACGGACGGTGAGGAACGCCGCCAGGACGAATGGAACCCTACGGGGCCCGGCGGACAGCAAGCATGGTGGAATCGCTCCAACGATATCAACGTCGCCTCGCGCGCACCGGCTATATCAATATTATGCTTACTCGTTTCTCCGTAAAACGTGCCCCACCTCCAGAAACTGTTGCGTCTGCAAGCTGCGTACCGGATACAACACAGCCACCGCGAACCATCTAACATAGCGAATAAAAAGAAGAAGAGGAGGAGGAGGAGGAGGAGGAAGAAGAAGAAGAAGAAGGAGAAGGCGATCTTTGGGAAATTAATTGCCACCTCGGTGGCGTATTTTATCGTTTTCGGGATGTACGGGTGGTTGGTTGATGAATGTGCGAGGAAGGGTTGATTAGGGTGAAAGAAGGGTTTCTTGGATTGATTGAAGGTAATTTTATGCGTTCAGGGGGATTTTGAAGATGCACAGACGCACGAGAACGTACGTAAAATAGGTAATTGAATATTTTTTTGTAATATTCTGAATGTATCTTTTTTTAATTGTATTATATCAAGTTAAGTTGTATTAAACGTATTCAATTATATCTTTGATTATATTCGTTGCTAGAATGAATGAACCAAATGAATTTCTTAGAAATAAAACTGATAAATTTTATTATTCGTACACTCCAATTTTTGTTCTCCTTCTGATTTACTTTTATAAGTTAATTTACTATAGATACTCTACTATCACACGCATCTACGAATTTTAGTTTTCTCTTATTCAGAAAGCTACATTCAAAACTATATACAGAAGTTTTCGATAAAATTGACGTAGACTTTTGTTAACACCTAGTTTATTTAAGTACGTATTGTTACAAAAATAGCAGAAGAATTTGTAGATGCAAAAGCAAGAATATAGTATTTTCAAGAAAGGTCGAATAATTTTTGGAATCTTGACGAATCTAACTATCGTAATGAAACACGCTTGCACGAAAAGATGCACTGAAGAGGAGAGAGAAGAAGAAGAACGAAAAGATGCAACAGAAGATACGTAATCGTACATTCTGTTATTCAAATTATTTATCCCGTTATTTCTCTCACCGCACAAATATCCCTAATCAATAAAGTCAAACTTCTCCGCTGAAGACGATCGAGATCTCCTGTTTCCAAATTTCCGAGACGACGTCCCTCAGAACACCGAAACCCACCAAAGCCATTGTTCGCGATTGCGTTAGCCTCGAATGATTTATACGATCCCACAGCCATTGAATTACTCAACCACTGTAACTCTCCTCGTTCTCATGCGCGTGCGTGTGCCATCGAGCCCCGTTCCATCTAACAAGCAGATACTACCTCGAATGATCCAGATACATACAGGGCGAAGCACTCTGGAATTAATATACCCGTATGAATAATATCTGTCGTAAGCGAGCTGATCGTGAATTTACTTTCGCGACCGAAACTTCCATCCGGCCGAGGCAAATTCGAATTTTACTCGTACGACGAAGGAATTGGACGAGTGAACCTTGAGGTGGCACCTGATCCCCCCGCGGCCTCACACTATAATGTATAATATCGAGCACGAAATGGTGATCGATGTGAAATGTCATTTGCCGTGCGAGAGGTGTTCCGGGAATGGACGAGGAGACTTTCGAATTTAAATTGTCGATCGGTTTGGCGAATATTCACGAGTCATTCGGATCGTTACCACATCGAGCCGATTCGCCGATCTTGCTAGGCTGGTCGGTCTAGCTTTCTAAATTCAAAACCGACGATTCGGATCTGTTTAGCGACAAAAAATTTGGCAACGATACACTGTCGACGATTGTGTAATGACTCATCTGGAGCGTTCGAGTTATTATCGTGAATCTAAAGCGTTCGAGTTATTATTTCAATTCATTCGTTAATTCGATTGTATATTCAGCTTTATAACTTGCTGTAGATGGAATATTACGGAGATCGTTGACTATAGGAGTGAAAGACTTTTCAAGACTCGTAAAATGTATTAAAATTTTAATTCGCACAGACTTTAGAGCAATGAATATTGTACTTTGGTAGATATTGTTACAATACCATAATACTCTACATAAAATTAACATTAATTTTGACAAAAATACCGTATATTTTGTTCAACTTACGTTTAAGAGACACTATTAAAAGCAATTATTGAAAAGAAGATTTGACCTACTGAAACTCATTTTCGACGAGTTTGATCATTTTAATACGAATAGAAACAAGAGTATTCCAAAGGAACGAGACATCGCAAGCGACAAAAATAAGAAAATTCACGCGAGTCGAAACAAAATTTTAAATTCGAATCCTCGTAATCTCGGAAATCTTTAAAACTCGAGGCGCAACCGGAAACGTCTAGTCGACACCAAACAAACTAGACCGCCGTCTACGAGTTTCCAAAATCACACAAATCACAGTCAAACTCAAAATCCTCTGGACAAACACGTTTCATAATAGAAGCAGCTGAGCGGACGCGCGATCGAATCGATTTTTAAGAAATGGGACCGTGGCTGTCCGGGGGCAAAACTTACGGCCGATTTCCAGACGCGTACCAAGTGTCGGCAACGATCCTGAAATCCGCAACGGACGGATCTTCAGCCGGTGGAAGGACGATAGGTAGCCAACTCCCTTTTTCTTTCTTTCTTTCTTTCTTTCTTTCTTTTTTTTTTTTCTCTCGAGACCAGATATACGTATAAGATTTCCACGCACGACCCTTTCTAGGGACCGAAAACTTGCTAAACGCGCGCTTAATGTGACGACAGCGGGCCTCCTGCTCCGTTTGCGGTTGCGCAATTTCTCGCTGCTTGAATAGAAGCTGCGTGACCCCTGCGGGACACAATGGCGACCTGCCTCGAAAACTCGCCGCCCAAACTGGAAATAAATAAGCGTTACCCGAGTCGTGAACGTTCGCGGAACTTTCGTGCCGCTTTCTCGAGAAGGATCGACGAAATAATTTTTGACGGATAGGGAGCCTACGACGCGACGGTGAAAAGGTTTGGATCGATTCGAAGTGGGAGGGTTTCTCTTTCCGCGTGATCTTTCTTTTTTTACTTTCGAATCGTGGTTAAAAATGAAAGTGAGAAGGCATGGTAGTCAAATATTAGAAAGTACTGGTACACTGTTGTATTTATTGTAGGATTTACAATGGTTCACGAAATTATTCAAACTCGAAAATATTTTTACGCAGGAAGTGTTCACTTCTCGAGATATCCTTAATGTCAAGTCAAAATGTTAACGATTAATAAATGTACAATGTTACAACGAATATTGTCATTTCTTTTCGTGTGAATCCACTGAATACTCATATTGACATAGTAGAATAGAAAGGTTTTGGTACTTTTATGGTCTCTGTGAAATAATATATATTTTGTATTGATCAGTGAATATGTACTTGTATTAACTAACGAACGTTGCACTTTCTTTTTATAAACTGAGCATATAATAATCTACTGAATATCGAGGCTTTTTATAATACTTCAACGATTTCTATGAAATATATATTTTGTACTTGTATATTGAACGTCTTTAAATTTGTTGCAAACTTGATCGCGTCAATAAAGTATCAAAACGTTTCACACAATGCAATATAAAAAAATTTCTCGAGCAACTATGCAAGTACCAAGTACCACCAAGTGAATTTATTCATCGATTACGTAATAACAATATTCGAAGACGAATAAGTCGAAACGAAATTTCAGCAAAGATTGCCAACCATTACTGCATCATCCACCCTACGCACTCTCAAAGTCACACCCCTCCATTCGAAGCGACTCGATCTCTGGGGATGCGTAATGTTCGATTTTGTCGCCACTCCTCGAAATCCTCGACGATCGCTCGAGGAAACAGCGAAGAAGATTGACTAAACATACGAAGAACGCGCGATGACGGGGCGAAACGAAACGAAACGAGTCGAGAGAAACAGAACGATAAGACCGCGACGAGACAGAGACAAAAGGAACTGCTTGTCTGACAATGAGAGGGACAACGAACAAAGATATGTGTACCCGGTGCGCGAAAAAAGCGAGAGAAAGCGTTGACCGTACCCCGGCGAACAACAAGGAAAACGAGCAAGACCGTTCCTCGAATCTGCTCCTTCGTTTCGGCGCCCTCTGCTACCCCTACTCTCCTTTTTTAATTTTGAGAATCCAGTTAGCCCCGGGATACATCGAGCAATCGCCCGGGTTCATTTGAATAAGCCGTGTAAGTACTAGCTGGCTGGTGGGCCCCGTCACAGGGACCAACCAAACAACCAACCAACCAACCAACCAACCAACCAACCAACCAAGAAAGAAAGAAAGAAAGAAAGGAGTGCAGAGAAAAGAAGGAAATGAAACACATACGCCCCCTCCCCCTCTCTCTTGCTCTCTTTGGTGTTCTCTTGATTCTCTGAACGAGGATAGAAATAGCACGGATGGGGATGGCGGTGGTATATCACTTCACTACCAAAGGTGCTTTCACGGACAGGTGCACCCACGTGCACCAACACGATCGTCGATCGTCGAAGAACAAAAATAAAAAAAAAAAATTAAAAAATAGAAAAAAAAGAAGAAAGAAAAAAGGCTCGGGCATTATACATTATGATTCGTCATTTCGGAATAACAACGAAGCGTACCTGGCCGCGCCACGCCCTCCGCGGCGAGGAATTCTACATTTGGAACACGTCCGCCGCGCGGAAAGAAGGAAACCCTCTCGCTCGCGCCGCGGTTTCCCTCTCCCTCGCGCCTCCCTCGAGGAACTTGTTGATTCTCGGGTTTGTAACGAAGGATGCCGATTCTGATCGTATTTAATTTAGAAATTGGGAGTTCTTAATGCACGATTGGAGACGAGGGAGATTTTAGCATTGGGTTTGACGCGATAATATTCTTTCGCGCTGCGAAAGTTGCTTCATGAGAATTTTTTAGAACGACAGAACCACGCGTTTGTAAGAATTTTACGTGGGCAAAGATTTTCGGGGGCGTTCGAATTAGGCGAAATTCTGCTGGTCGGAGCCACATGTCCGAAAGTGAACACTGCTATTGCTAGAATTATAGAATTCCGTTTATATGGATTCTATTTACAAATTTCAAGCACTTCAAGTACTCGCTGAAATTATCTTCTGAAAGTTTCATATCGAACGAGAAACATGTTAACAAATTAAGAAAGCATTCATCTTTAAATATGTGCTTTCATATTTAAATACATGTGCTATATGTTGGAGACAAAATTCACGTGATGTAAGTACACGTTGAACAGTGAAAAATTAAAAATTTTTTTAACTGTATAATATAATGTAAATTACTATATATATTAGTATAGTAATATAATGATACTGTATAGTAGAACTTTAGTATTACAGTAGTGTATGTAAGTAGATACTTCAGACTCACTTTCAATGCTGTTGCTTGCCTCGGTGGTCACCACTCTCCAGCGATCTATTCCTGAAAATGTTTTAAAACATTTGATTAATATTATTGATAAAGAAATTTCAAGTAACATAAATAACGAAATAATCGTAACATCTTCTTGTTCTCCTATGAAGTACTGAAAGTACCCACAGTATGTTTTATTCCGATGTTTAGAATAAGAAAACAAGTCAAGATTTATTCCATTACTCAATCAAACGTCAACATCTTAAAATTCAATCCTGAAGAAGATGTTACTACATTTCATAATCAAACGTGTTACTATAATTATATTATATATTACGAGACAGTGCGAGCCGTTATACATTATGGAACATTATTATAAATTTAAATTAAAAAAAATAGAATGTAAATGAGAAAGAAAGTGGCTCAAATAAACCAGCTGCTATGTACTACATATTTGAAACTGAAGTAAAATAGAATAGAAACTTTGAGTTTTTTGGCGGAATAGTCGAATTTCAATCGAGTATTTGTTAAATAATATACAGCTTTTCCCCGTGAGGGACTCGCGTTAATCAGTTCGTTTCACCGAGCTGAAATCTCATCGAGAATCGAACGTTCGCGCACGTGAAAGATTGAAAACACTTAACGCAATCATCCCGATCCTCTTAGAATTCCCTCACGTACGCCGGCCTCACGTGAAATCCGATTTCATGGTCGTCGATTATTTCTCGATCGGTTAATTGAACAGAATCGAAAGGGATCGGTCACGGGAGTCGGTTAAACTGTCATTAAAAGACTCTCCATTAGTGATTCCTTCGGTACTGTCCGCATTGCCGGACCGGTAACATTGTGAGTACAATGTCTCGCGAGTATAATATCAATATAACTCAATCGAACACCGTGGCCAATTGTCCCCGTGATATTTTTATTCGTGGTATTTCCACGAATAACAAACTACATTGTACGTTATATCAAACTATGCAGGTGCATGCATAGTTGTAACAATAGCTGACAGGGGAAAACAGTTGTTTCTCGTACGATAATCGTAGAAGGCTGAAGGAGGGATGAAAACTGGAAATGGAAACTTAACCCCTTGCGCTGGCAACTGGTTCGCGGACCATAACGAGTGACCGACTATCGTATACAATAATTCGTCGCTTTCTTTCTCTTTTGAACTCGTCGCTATGATATCACTGGATAGAAATTATTAACAAGTAATAAACTTATCATTTGTTTTGCCTGCGTTACATTTAAATATACTTGAGAAACTGAGAAAATGTTGCAACTTGGCTTACAAAAAATTCTCGACGTGCGTGGCACGTCATTCCAGCGCAAGAGGTTAAAGTACATTTAACTTGTGTGTACTTTATATTATTAATTATTGTGTACAATAAATGATAATTAACTCGCTTGGATCGAGTCATTAATGTCAAGTAGTACAGAAACAGTAGAAAAGGAATATTTCAACTGCATTAAAACTTACTAATCGTAAGATTAAATTGAAGAGATTCATCTCAATAGCGGTGATATTTCACGCGCGAAAGTGCAAAATGATTGACACTTGAAGAGAACACGAAACACATTGAGATTTGTCGCGTTGCGAACGATTGGAAAAGTCTCGCGCGAGTCTGGTGTCTCTCCTGAAGCGGAGCGGAGCGTATTTTGCTGCTTTTGTCAAATACCACCGGGACCTAGGCGATTTCCAGCGCGATATTATCGTGACGGGCTGTTTATTTGGCCTGTCTTCGGCAGCGTGACGGCGACAGGAAACGCACCGACGACGGGAATCGACGTTGAGGGACGTTTACTCAGCCAGTCTGACGTCCCGAATGAAATCCAAGATGCTGCGGCCAACGGCGGGACGCGACATGGAACAACAAGCGCCGATGAAAGCGCCTAAATAGTCGTTCCAGAACGGAGGAAACTCGTCGCGGTGTATATCTTATTTTTGGACGATGTTTCTCCGATAAATTTGGTGAAAGCACCGATCGAAACTCCCCATTCTCTTTGCCGTTTTTACGCGCTCTCTTCTTTCATCTTTCTTTTTTAATAAAATAGTTGTATCGAAGGTTTCTTAACCTTTTGAGTATCGTTGTAGATCGAATATCGAATTAGACTCGTGGTAGGAATTATTTTTTTATTTTTCTATATGATTTACTTTTCAAATTAAACAATAATTTCAACATGAAACGATGACGACTAAATATCATTCAACATCGATCAATTGAATAATGACCATTTTGATTCTGACAATTAAGCGAAAGAAAAAGGGAAAGAATTGAAAAGATTTTCGTCACTGGCAATGGAGTAGTAAAAACCGTCCCGCATTGAACGTACGAAACAAAACAAGAACCGTGCATGCTCTGCTTCAATATCTCCAACACACACACACACACACACATACACATACACACAGAGTGTGGGACGCTGACTACAGGAAATCCCATCTTAATGAAACCTCAGAAAACGACCCGAACGTGCAATAAACCTCCACGCCCCGGTATTCGTTCATTTGCCAAGCGATACAAGACACCGTGGCGCGTTTAAATTCGAAGAGCGCGTTCGAACAGTGCCCGCGATCGACAGCGTGCAAAATGAGCAAACGGACATTAAAGAACGAACAAACGGAGAAGAAGTAACTACTACCTATATAGACAACCTAAAAGAGAACCTCCCTCTCTCTCTCTCTCTCTCTCTCTCTCTCTGTCTCTAAAAACAAAACAAAGTATCAAAAAACAGAGAGAAAGAGAGAAAATGGTGGTGGTGCAAACTCGGGTGGAAAAGGAGCCACCCGCTCCTCCGAGACAACGACGACGAGGACGAGGACGAGGACGAGGACGAGGACGAAGAGGACGAAGAGGACGACGATGAGAAGAAGAAATCGAGTTACCTCCGTGGTCCCCCTTGAACAGAATAAACCGGCGAAAGGGTGAAGGAGTAGAAGGAGCTCTTGAAGAGAGAAGAAGAAAATGAGCGGAGGGACCGTGAGCGATAACGCAGAGAAAGAGAATGAGAACTTAGCAACGAGAGACTTTATACACGTCCCTGTGTCTGCGCGTACGTGCGTGCGTGTGCGTGTGTGTGTTTGCTCGCGTTTGAGGGTTGGATGGAGGCAGAGCGGGCACACACCGAGAGAGGAAGCGGAGTAGAGCGGCGAGAAGAAGATGGAATAAGAAAAGGAGAGAAGGAGGAAGGCAAGAGAGAGGGAGAGGAGAGTCGAAGGACGCGAGGAGAAGCTCCGCAAGAAGCGAGACGAAACTGGTCGCATTCCGCGGGACAAGAGCCGTGTGGAAGAGACGGAGGGAACGGGACAAAAGAGGATCACGCGGGTGATTACAACATTAATAAACAAATGAGCCTCGAGGCGGGAGAATTTGCCATCCAATGGGGTACCGGAGGCGGACGCGAGGCGGAGCCACCTCCGACCAACCTCGAAGGCCCCCGGAGGACGTTCTCTCCCTCTTCTAGTTCTCTCTCCTCCTCTCTTTTACGCTCGGCGAAGCACCGAGTAAGTGGAATTCCTCTCTTTCTCTCTCTCTTCAGACGTTTGCTCCACTGTACAGAGAGACTACGCATTTTTACGTAGACCAAAGTCGATACCAAGCGCGTTCCGATGTGGAGACAACGTTCTCCTACCGGGGGAGGAGAGTCGACGATGCTCTTGTTGCTCGTTGCTCCTCTTATTGTTGCTTTTCGTTGGTACTTTGCTTCCTCGCGCTCTGTCCGCGAATGCTTCATCCCTGACGCGAGAAGGATCGGAATTCTGGTCTGATTTTCTTGAAATTCGCGCCAAGTGAAATCTCTCTTGCGACCGGGCCTTTCTTCTGGAACGCGTGGACGTTGAAGTTGAACGGGGATATTGAAAAATTGTTACTACGGAATGTAGCTTGGATTTGGAGAAGAAATTGAAGCAGTTTTAATTGGTTTTCGAGTCTGAGATATTTTGGAGCACGAATATACGTTACTGACGATTTTTCCGAATATTTTAGACATTGTCTACAAAAGATAATTTAGATTGGCACTCTGGAGTTCTAGAAACACCAGTACTTTAACTCTAGAGAAAATATTGAACAATATTTAATTCCTTTTCAAACGTGAAATATACCGAAGATCTAAGTTATAGATAAAATTTGGAGTACGACTTTGGATCGATGCAGGGAAATTGTACGTTGAGAATTGTTCTTGAGATTGTCTTAAATTTAGAGATAAGAGACTTGTAACAAAAACATTTTCAAGGAACAAAAAAAAGAATTTTTATATAGTAAAAAGCTACAACAAATTGCAGAAACGTCGAGAGAAACATGAAATTTTTATAAATTTCAACTCATAACTTATTACTTACATAAATATATCATTAATTGTTCAATTAATGGATTGAAATTTGGAGATATTTATAGAAATGGAGAGAGAATCTTTCATTCTCATATATAGAAGCCAAAAGCCATTCTTTTTTTCGTTTCTTTTCTTTTTTCTTCTGCCGAGCGTTTGTGAAGGAAGAATGAGAATTGCCTGTTCATGATAATCATAAATAAAAAAAAAAACGTTTTTTTCCATTTCGCGTTTACCAATGGGACACCGGTAGAATGCAGCGACACACGTTAGCGCGTGTCGACGCCGAGCTCGTGAGCAGAATGTCCACGAGTGATTAATTTCCAGCGTTTAACCTACATGCAAGTAGTCAGGGAAGGTCCTTGTCAGACCGCGCGCATCATATCCACTCAAAACTTCAGTACTCTGCGCTGCCACGTAGTGGTAAAGGAAACCGCGTGACATCGATCGACGCTTGATCAACCGCTTAATTAACGAGCCATAAACATCTATTAAACTGCGTCTGTACGTGATTCATTGATATTATACTCCGAATTTTACTACTACCAATCTGTAGCTTGTATGTGTGTGATATACGTACGTATATACGTACACACGTACGTGATGTACGCCATCATTTGAAGCTTTGGAGCATGTTAAGGTTTCAAAAGAAATAACAACTTCCTTAGCCCCTTATGGTCCGTAATATTACTGCTTGTGAATGTACAGATGAAATTTAAAGAAAATTGAGGCAATTGTGACGTTAGACATGAGAAATTATTGCTTGGTCCTCTTATAATACTCTACAAATTAGATATATTATTAATTTAGCGTATCAGTCAATTAATTAAATTTATTATTTTACTATCATAAATATTTACAATTTTCGTGAAATTGTAGAATTTGAATTCTCACAATCATAATGTTGTAAAACGAAATTTGATAAAAATTGCAAATAGGTTGAAGAAGAAGAATTTTGCAGACGATGCATTTATAGAAATTCGAATGATCTTTCGTTAAAATATACGAATGAAACATTGTGTTACTTGTTTTATTTTTTATTCCTTATTATAATTCCGTGTTCTTCATTATCTCTAATTTACGTGACGCTGATTCTACACTTAAACAAACAGTATACACATCGCAGAAAAGCATTGAAAAAAATTCTCCTCTCGCATTCCCGCCACGTAAAACGTATCTCTGTTTCTCGTACGCTCGCCCGAAACGTTTCAATCAATCCGAAACGACGAACGGTCCGACGAAACGAACCAAGATCGACCAACCAAGATCCCCCGACGAAGAGGAGGGGGACGCAACGAGATTGAGGAGGACGCGAGGTATCGATCGTAAATCATCTGGCCCGGATCGAATCGCGAGGGAGGACAAACGACGTGAGAAAGGAAGCGAAATAGCCACTCGTTCGTGGACAACGAGCGTTGAGGAAAGGTGGACGAGTAGGCCAGGCTAGAAATGAAGGCCGACGACGACGACGACGACGACGAAGAAGAAGAAGAAGAAGAGCGCCCGCGCCTCTCCCTTAATCTTTCAAGGAATTAGGCTGCGGCCGCGCCCTTTCCTGCATTCGACGAGTTCCAGCTTGACGGTACGCCAGAACGAGCATCCTCGTTTTACCGGAAGTCCGCCATTACCGTACTACTTAATAGTCCGTGAAAACAATAGAATTGCCAGCTCGCTCGCTCGCGAATCGAATAAAAAATCGAACGACGACTCGAAAGAGCGGTAAGCGACTCGAGTGAATGTATGTAAGCGCACAGACAGCTGTGGCACGGTTGCGCACGGTCACCGGCGTGCGATAAAACGAGGAGGAGGAAATTGAAGCGAAGAGCGAAGAGCGGTCTAATCGTTCTGGAAATCTGTCCAGCGCGGGGCTGGAACCGAGACGTTCCGGAAAATTGCTGTCCCAACCCTGTTTCCACGGTGTTTCTCCCCACGGTGTGCACTTTGAAGGCGCACGCACCATTGCGCGTCACGTTGCGTGCAACCACACGTGACCGAGCCAGGCTCGTTCCGGCCTGTTCTTTAGGCTATAGCACTTTGATTGACCAGCGATCGGCGCGATGACGGAGACACGCCACGTCTTCGCGACTCGTAATTTTAGAAACGTCAATCAGCTTCTTCCTTTCTTCGAAAGTTTGAAAACTCTTCGACGTCGAACAATCGTCGAGATTGTCTTAATTTTCAACGTTCTTTCTGGACGTTTTTTTTTTTTTTATTTTTAAATTGTTCTTCTCTAGTTTTGTACAGAACAGTATTGCACGTTTCATATCGATATGACGTGATACAAATTGATATATTTAAAACAGTACGTATTACTGTTTTATTTTGTCCATTTGTATTTTTTTTTCTACTTCTTCGTACCAAAGGGTTATTATCTATTATATATTATATATTATGTTATTTTATTAACTGATAAATATTAATAATAACGGTGAGAGATCAACTCGTTAACGACCGAGCAATAATTTATGGTGATATAGAAATTAGATACTTGTATGAGTATTTAGAACTTTTCGTAGCCTTAATAGTGAAAATTCAAATTTGACGATGCAAATCGATCAAAAATAGTCATTCACGATGATTTCAAACTTTCAGACTCTGTAAGTTTTAAAGTTAACAAAAATATGAAATTGCATAAAGATTCATAAATATAATACATAGGAGTAATAGTACTCCGCGACAGAAGCTTCAGAAAGAAGCAGAGAAGTAAAAGGAACAAATCGCGAGTGAACGATCGTCAAAAATCACGATCTAGAAAAAAAAAAAAAAAAAAACGCATCGATGATATACACAGCAAGAACTAGAAACAAAATGACTCCAGGAATGGCCAAAATCCCCTCATGATGAAAACAACGAAACACACGCCGCAGACTTTCTCGACGGTGAGAGTAGAAACTCCAAAAAAATCCAAAAACCACAAAAGAGAAAAAGGAAAGGAAAAGATCGCAAGTAAGTAGCGGTGGTCGCATGAGAGCAAGAGAAAAAGAAAAACTTCCCAGCCCGATTCTTATTCATCGATTACGCGGGGCAGGCTCGGTTGACGCAGCGAAGGAAGGGTCTCTCGTCCTCCCGAGGGACACAATTCCGGTAGTGATAAAACTCGCGAAGAGTCTTCCTAATTCGAGACGTGGAAGCGCTCCCCGTGTGTCCTTTTAGCATAATCCTTCGTCGACAAGGGACCCACGGTGAGTAAGGGACGCAAACACCCAACAGCCGTCTACACACCAACGGGACGGGACACACACTCTCTTTCTCTCTCTTCTGGTAACGTGTCCACGGTCAATCCAACACGGTCTATGTGTTGTGTGGCGAGCTGGCCGTGCAAGCAGGCAAGCATCAGCAACAGCAGCAAACGGCAGCCAGCAACGTTGGCCATCGCGTTGTCTGATCATCCTCGCCCTAATGAAGGCTGGTTTATCTGAAGGCTTTCGATTCCCAGTAGAACCCATACCACACGGTGTGCATCGGTGGTGGTGGTGGACACCTTCGCGGTGGTGCTAGCCACCAGCTCGTACATCCTCGGACAAAAGTCCAGGCCTGAATATTTCGGGCCTTGCTCGGAACGTGACGCGGAGATAGAGACGGGGACGGGACGATGATCACCGAGTTCGGTTTCGGATGATCGCGACTTCGTTTATGACGAAGCGTTTTCTTCGACGAAATATTCCGATCGAGAGAGAGAGAGAGAGAAAGGTGAATACACGAAGTACTTTGGGGGCGATGAATGGGGAAACGAAGGGAGTGATACTACAGGGGACCCCCTGGTACGAGCGAATCGAAATTTCGATCGATTAAACGCTGCCTGTTGGATCGCCAGTGAAGTTTTGGGCGTCGTGGTTGGTTGGATTTTGTGCTGCTGATGGTTATGATTTTTGTGTAGCTTTTTGTTCGATGAATTGATAAAGCCGGGTCACAAATGACTATGTAAAAATATGTGATTATACTGTACGACTTTAATAACAATATTAATCGTAATGTTATAAAAATTCCATTTGCACTTGGTACTTTTCAGTTTAATTGGCAGCAAAGTTCGATTAGACTAAAAAAATTCCGAGCTCGATGTAACATTTAAGGAATTAAGCGACACCATAAAAATTAAATTTATGTTTACGACCAATTTCGAAGTCAATGTAATATTGGAAAAATATTTTATTATCTATCTAGTTATATCAGGTAACAACGAAATTGAACTGAACAAACGATTTCAAAATTAACACGAGACCAGAAGAAAACCTATAATCTGTAATTTGTAAAATGTTACCGATTAATGACAGAAATACAATTGAATCGAAAATTCCAAGGATCAAGTGACTCGGCGCAGGATCACTGCAGCCCGATCAATAATCCAATAACGCCACAGAGAAGAGCAAGAAACCGATTTCTCTCGGCCGAGGCTGGCGTGTAATCGATAATCAGGCAGCGTTTTGGCGGCGGCTGTACGCGGTTCAGGCCACCCAAAGCTGGAGAGGACTCGAGGTGGGTGCTCCCTGGAACGTGGAGCGTGGGGAAGGGAGAAATCCACGATGTTAATTTTAACTTAATTAAGGCTTAATTGAGAGGAAAACATTATACACCGCGGAGCGCGACATTGCCCCGAGGAGGCGCACACTGCGCATCTGCAACGCAAATCCGGATTTGAAATTTCAAAAATCGCGCCCGCCCTGCCTAACCGGGGACCCCCTACCATCGCGCACAGTCGGCGCACGGGGGTGCAAGATCGCGGATCGTGGTCAATTAGAGAAGGTGAAGGAGGTTGCTCCGCTGATACAGAGGCCACCGGCCGATCGGGGAAACCGTAAAAGAAAAAGAAAAAAAAGAGAGAGAGAGAGAGAGAGAGAGAAGAAGGAGAAAAAGCGAGAAAAGATCGCCCCGGTGTGACGTTGGCAGCCTGCACGTTTAATGGATTTATTTAAATTCGCCCACTCTGGGCTCAACCGATGCTAATTTCCCTGGCCCCTGTCGCGGAGTAATTTCGACGAAGAGTTTCGAAGATCGTAAACTGAACACTTTTCTTTTCCTTTTTTTAGAAGAAAGTTTAGCTGGCTTGAAATTATTTAGAAAATTCGACCTGTTTTCTATTACACTTGTACTCCGAATTAATTCGTCTTTAATTTTGTGTGAAACGTTCTCCATGTCGAGCTATCTTGGCCCTGTTCCACCAAATTTATACGTGATTGTTCCCTTTTCCTTTTGCCAATTGTCGGACTTCAACCTGTGAAACGCTCCAAACTACTTTCCTACTTTACTACTCTGCTGTTAGATCGATGATTATAAAACTGGATAATCTGTTGTCAAGTTTTTCCAACGTAAATTACAATCTTTGAAGCGATTAGTATTGTAGAAATTTACGTGAAAGGTGAACTTGTTCAATTGGCACTTGCAAACGAGACAGCAATTTCGAGCCTGACAGCAATTTCATCTTTTTAATAATATCGATATAAATTAGGTTAGATGAACCTAGAGTTACTCGAAGATTAAGAATATAGAAACTGTTCCTAACTTTGTTTTCCTTTAACGGCTCATCTATCCGATGCATTCGATTTGAACACGTGCCAGAGTAGGAACCTGTTTATACTCTCGAATGGACACTGGCTAGGGAATCGAATAAGGTTTTCGAATTAACCGGGGCCCATTCAGAGAAACGTACGTGCCTTCTGTACGACACGGGGAGATACTAACGCCAGAATGCCTTTTCAAAAGTCCTTAAACGTATGACTGTGCTCACGATACGTTTAAATGGCCCCTACCTTCCATTACGTTGTCAACGATGACAAACCCTTCGTTGAATATAATTTACCATATACAATCTTCCTAGGTTCCCACGAAATTGCTCAAAATTGTTCGTACTATCTGTTTGAAACATTTCAGCAGGAATTTCATCGTCTGATCCTAACGTTCTGACTTCAACAAAATAATGAGAAAATCTCGTGGAATGAAATTTAAGGGATGTTTGTAAAGAAAAACGAAGACTGTCAAGTGCTTTGTCGCAGAGGTTTCTCACAAAGTTACAAATTTCCATCGTTATTCGTTCAACTATATGTCATCACCTCTTCAGAAATCTCTCGCGATCACGAAAATATATAATATTTTCTTTTAAAACAGAAACGATCCGCCTTTCCTTCCGCCGAGATCGGAGCAAAGTCTAACGTGTCGATAGAGTTCCATCGGGCTCAAAGACAAACAAACGATTTCAATAAACGAAACGACCGAGCACACGGTGCCGGGCACGCTCACGGAGGAGTAGCTCGCCGAGGGTGACGTCACTTCCGTTTCCTGGTACGCCGCGGTCGCGTCGAGGAACACTGTCGTTCATTTTAATCGAGAAAAACGGAGCGCGATTCGGCGAATCGCCGCGATAAATATTAAGATCCAGGCAGGCACGATCCAGCCACCTCCACTTTTCCAGTCACGCCGTTGAAATTAAAAGTGAGCTGAAATTTATTATACGTTGCGATGCTGGAGCTGTGCAACAGTGCAACGCGATAGTTTATCGATCGTAATGACGATCCGGATCGTTAGTCCAGTTGCTCTTGATTCGCCATCGGTGTGAAAAATAGTCGAACAATCGTTTTAATCGACGACACAAATAGATTTTCGTTTATACGAGTCCAGGAATAAATAGTTCGTACAAATATAGAGTAGTTTAGTGATTACTTTCTGTATCAACTGACTTTTGGTTCGTGTAATTGGAGTTCAGGTTCGAACAAGTGGAGTTTATTTAATCGAACATTTGATTTGAGTGAATAACATTCACATAAATGAAGTCATAAAAATCAGGCCGCTAATTAGATTGAAAACGTTTCCATTCCTATAAAAATAGGTAGAAATAAGCCCATCAGTCCATTTAATAAACTTTAATAAACTTGTTTGCACCACTGATTATAGACTTATTTATACAACTGATTATAGTTTATTAAATCATTTCCCCTGATACGCTTAGTAATTTCTATTAATATCAAAGAGCAAAGTTCCTTCTGCTCTTTGATATTAATAGAATTGCAATTCTACATAAAATGTATTTTTATATCCAAAAAATAAATAAATGTTTTTTTACATCCAAAATATAGGTAGCTGTTTCTACCTATATTTGAGAGGCACGTAAAATAGTTTTCAAAAATACAAATTTGCCTAAAGACCTAATTACAATGAAATGCCAAAGTACCTCAATAAATATATCAATACCAAATTTTTACATCTGCGTTTGACAATACAGAACGGACATTATGTTCGAAATATGTGCTCAGCTCATCGCCAAACGTCCAACGACATCAGTAAATATAAAAATCAACAAAAGAAGAAAAAAAAAAACGAACTTGTCGTCACACGCAATGTACACCCATTCTCCGTTTTAATATTCATATTTGTGACGTGCAGGCTGCTACATTTCGACGGTGAATCGCCTTAAAAACGCTTAAAAAGAAGTCGTTTCGGTCTGGGAAGGCTGTCGATGGGAGGGAGGGTCACCTGGATGAAGGAGGGGGGTCACGGGATCGAGGGGGAGGGTGAATTCATCATCAGTCCAAGTCAGGAATTATAACGGAGCGATTCATCACGAGAGGCCACCGATCCGTCATGCCGATCCACGTGTGCAAGCCGTTTTTGAATATCCCGCGGACGTATATCTGTATATCTCGGGTTAACCCACGTAATATCCAACCCAGGTGGTTTTTTCTTCTTCTTTCTTTTTCTTTTTTTTTTTTTTCTCCAGCGGCGACCTTGGCAGAACGGCAGGCACGCATTTTGAAAAACCGATTTCGAACCGATTCGCGCGCGGCGAATTTTTGCGCCGGGGTCGAATCGTTCACGCAAAATGCAAATCCGTCCCCCTCCACCCCTCGCGAGGTTTCTTGTTACGTTATTTATATCTGCCGCGTGATTAATCGACCGCCTCATTAATTATGACAGTCTATTACGTATGCGTTGCTCCGCGATCGCGGCCGAACCTCGACCACACGCTTGTAAATTACCCTTTGAGATTTCCTTTGTTGTTCGAACCCCAGCGAAGTTCGAAGGAATCGTCTTGAAAGTGGACGATCGTGATTGAAAGTTTTCCGTTAACCGTCTCGTTCGTCCGTGTCGACTCGACGACAGATTTTTCATATAAAATACGTATAATATATGTTTCCTGATGTATAGTTTGTAACGTGTGTTTTTGATGTATTTGATAATAATGGAACATGATGTCTGAGACGCGAGTAATATTCGTTTTCAAGCTCTTTTGACAGCCAACACAATTGTTTAATTATTATAACCCACTATCTTTTGGAAGACTTGTAACTTGGTTGCAACAAGTTTGAAACAGACGATCATAAGACTAGACTGCAAATTTTCACGCATTTATAGGAAATTTTACAAGATTGTACAATCGTGTACAATCTTTAAGGTATAAAAAGATTTTAAATTAAATTTTAGAAGATTGTACGGGATGTGGAGGAACATATAAAATTCAACATACTATCAGTTTTTTGTGTTTAATCTTGGAATGAAATATGTTACTCTGTATCTTGCACATTCAAAAAATACCAACAACGTGATTTCAGATTTTGTTAGTATAATAACAATTGGCATCACTCACTGCTGAGATCGCCAATTTCTGCGTATTTAAAATTTAAAAATACAAGGCTGCATGCAATGCAAATAACGTGCTAATAAAACATGCCGAATATCCAAAGTGCAATGTGCTGAAACGTTGACACTTTCGCGAGCCAATGTATAGACTTAATCAATTAGTCAATAGAGTTGGCCAGTCGACTCATTTCGATCGATAATTCGCTCGCGGGTATAATAAACTCCCGGAGCCTGTCTCTTCTCTTCTTCGTCATCTCTCTTTCTCTCTGTTTAACGCGCTTGTCCGTATTCGCCGCGATCAGGAACGAGCAAGTCCGGTGTTTATAAGCTGTGCCAAGCCTGGAATTCGACGTGTTTAAAAATCCATCCGTGCAACGATACCACAAATAACAATTCGAGACGATCGAATGAAACACGACACGCGATATTCTCTGTGAATGACGCGGCTGACAGGCGCGGGTGGATCCATCCGGAGGCTTCCCCCCTTTTGCCAAGCATCGAACGCGACGATTTAGGAGTCGCTCGTCCTTGTTTCTTGCGCTCCACCATAGTCGGCAGATAGTGATGGGACCTGAGGACCGTTCGACCTTAGTGTTCAAACTTCAATGAAATAGAAAATCATACAGCAAGTTTTATGAAACGAAACATTTTTCCGCGTTTCTTTGAATTTTAATAATTTTCGAATGAATGATCATCTCTGAAAGCATGGATCTCGGGACTATCGAAGTAGAGGCTTCAAAGTGAGACCAATTATTATCTAAATTTCTTAAAATTAAGAATTTCCAAACTTAACGTTATTGATACGAAAAATTTCAAATCGTTCCGAACTTGACTCGAAGCTCAAAATTCTTGAACATCCAGAAAACTCTGATTGTCTTCAGAGAGATCTTGCAACTCTTGGATGAAGATTATCGAGACTTTAAATAATCAATGGACCTCGGGACTGTCAAAGTGAGACCAAACGGATTATTATCGCTTGTGACTTTCTGAAAATTTCGACGAATTTGTTTATAATTTTCAGCGTTATGAACCAATGAGTTTCGACGTTGGAGTCGCGTTCGAGGCGATTCGAATTGTCTCAAGTCCCATCGCTACCGGCCGGCACGTCCGTACGCCTTCGAACTGCCAATAAAATTTTTTACATTGGCCGCGCGATGCGCGGTACGATAGCCGGCGCCAGAGGAAAGAGAGGCTTAAAACGGGGCGCGCGCGTTCGTTAGAAAGACGGCTTCTTCAGGAATCGATCGACAGCGAGAGCGAGATCGTATTCAAATGCCGGATGAGGAGAGCCGAGGAGCTCTCCGCTCGAAGATCGATGGCGATATGTAAAGGAAACACACGGGGGACACGTGACTGAAGAAACCGAGTCCCTCCCGGCTCTCAGGGACTTAATTCCACCCGTGTCACTGCTTACTTTCTTCGGGACGAACCGTCGAAGGATAATTTATTATGTGGATTATTAAAATATCGCGAGAGGGAACGAATGAGATGTTTCTTGAAATGAATCGATTCTTGAGTGGCATAGATGTTGAAATTCAAATAAGTACTAATTTGACGCATAGAGATTAACCTTCCGTTTTTCTTGTTTCCTGCTATGTTTACCTAAAAAAATTAATGTAGGTTCTACGTTTCTCGATATGGAAATTTTTTACCGATACTTATCAGTGATAAATTATTCGTACAAAGTAAAATAGTAATTAAGTAAATAAAATTTTGTATTTTCGGTTTAATTTCAATGTACACTTTATATTCTTCGTAGCGGAGATTAGCTAAATTGGAATTAAATGAAAAAATTCAACGAGACTAAGTAATTTAAAATCGTAATTAATTTAAATTGTAATATCTAACGATAAAAATATCAGACAATGATCTACGATAACGCAGAAAGTGAAACAAGTGAAACTGACAATAATCTCACAAATAATCAGCTTCCGATTGATGCCATTAGCTCGTAGATGACCCACAACAGATTAAATTACAGTTACTTAATCCTGAAACACTTTCTAATTAGACTACAGTTATTCGATCTAGAATACTCCAAATTCCTCCAATTAGAACTGAACAATTCAATCTAATTACAATTCAAATTTGTTACAGCCATCTACGAGAGAGAGAGAGAGAGACGTAAGTAAACAAAAGATACTTCTTCAAAAAAACGGAGATGACAGAGATGAGATCGAGTGGACACCGAGAAATCGTGAGAATTTCCAGAGGGATGATCCCTCCTGGTTCAACGCATACCAGAAGCAAAGATAACCAAGCCGGATAGGCGAAAGGATCGAATAAGAAGTCATTACAATAGCTGTCAGAGAAAAAGCCGGAGAGCCGCTTATTAACATCAGATCGTTGGAACGCACCATCGTTCGAACGAATTCACTCTTTCTTCTCCTCTTTTCTTTTTCGAACCCGCTTGAAAAAAAAGGGGGGGGGAGAAGGGGAACACATGGCGATCGATCGTTTCTTCGGTCTGGAACAATGCTAAATATTAAGCTGTTTCAGATGAAATAAATTGCTCGAAGATAACAGTCACCTTTCAACCCTCTGGACTCGATATTCCATTTCTCTGTTTACTGAACAATTTTATAATCATTCTTTTCTAATCTATGTTTGTATTTCTTTTCTGAATGTTCATGTTTGTACTTTCTAGGTGAAACATTTTATGTGAGTGTCGTGGAAGTTTTCAATCTACTGCTTATATTAAAGTGTAAGCTAAATTTTCGAAAACGAGAAATATTCAAACGAATACACGCTCTTTCTTTTCCTCTTTCCGTCTTCGTTCCGTCCCATTCGATCGTTTCTCCGATTTCGAACAACGCTGAACAACAACAGCTTCGCTGAACAAGAAAAAAAAAAGACTTCTCTCGGAAACACGAAACAGGGGATGGATGATTCTCCAGAGAGAGAGAGAGAGAGAGATGGGGGTGGGGGAGAGAGAGGAACACGCTGAACGAAAAATTGGCAAGTATATACATACATAGCTCGGCGTCCTTTTCGTCCAATACGAGAACCTCACTCTCGGTTCCCGGAGAGGAAAGAGAAACAGAACGCTCTGCGCGGCGGGCGAAACGAGGAAGGGTAACGGGGTGGTGGTGGTGGTGGTGGAGGGGGAGGCAAATTCGTAACGAATTCTTTTGTTTCGAGCCACCCCGAGAAAACGAGCAACTCGATGAGAAAACGATGCCAGACTGCTACTCGGTGGTGGTAGAAGCGACTCGGCGACGAAGAAAGAGGAGAGAAACGAACGTACCCGGGGCCCGTTTCGCGTCTGCGAAACCTTTTCTGCAGCCGTGTATGCGCACAACTCTCGCAAGAGTCACAAACCCGCGTCACTAACACTCCTCAATGGATACCAAGTCCGTATGTATATACGTACATATATATAAACCGAGTCTGTTCGCGGTGGCGCGCGAGCGCGCGCGCAAACTCTCTCGAATATAAGGTTTTATTTTCGAAATTTATGATTGTCAATAAATTTTAAAAGCGTTCCGTCTGGAGCCCTAAGGGCTGGCAGGGCTGGCCAGACCGAAAGTAGTCGTCGAGAGGGCCAGATTCTTCTCTCTCTCTCTTTCTCTCCTCTCCACGCACCTTCTTTCAACCTTTTTCTCTTCTCACTGTCCAACTACGGCCGCTCTCTTTCCTCTCTCTCTTCTTTTCTTCTTTCGTTCTTCTTTCGTTCCCTCCGCTCACTCTCCTTTCTTCACAGACTTTCTCTCTCTCTCTCTCTTTCTCTTTCTCTCCTCTTCACGCATCGCAAGGCCCCTATGGGGATTCGAGTTTAGCGGTTAATTGCGTTTGGTGCAACCCGCGTGGATTTTACAACCGCGATTTTCATCCTTTTTTTCTCCCCCTGCCGGACTTTTGACTGGCTACGCTCCTACTCTCTTCCAACCCCCCTTCTCTACGCTCGTTCGGTTTCTTCTGCGTTTTCGATGTTATTCCATCACGTTACTCTTTCTCCTCGTCCCTTTTTCCTCCTCTCCTTCTTCGCAGTTGTTCCTCTCTTCTACTGGTGTTTCGTTATCCAGGGGTCGTTTAATTGTTCGACTGGTTCTCAAATCGGTTTCTCGCCGCGGCGTTTTTAAGCCACTCCTCCCTTTTCACTAGAGATCATCTCAAACGTCCACTCGACAAAGTACGTGTGTACACGCGAAACGTTGTCAATGCATATATTAGTAAAATCACGTCAAACGTGCACTATAATTTAATCTGACAATCGAAAAAAAAAAAAAAACGAACTATAACTTAATCTGAAAAGCGATTGACAATACATCTTTTAGTTTGAGCGGATGCTGGAGATGGACGACAATTATTTTCTTAACGAATAAATGTTCCCCTGTTTGTAGAAAAATTCCTCCATCGTATGAATAAATAATTGCAATCAATCCTACAACGAAATAAAATTTCAGGTTACAGAAGGTTAGTTTCTACTCCAATTGAAAATTTACTCCAATTAAAAATTTAACAATTAATAACTGTCATAAATCATTCATTTGGCATTTAGCAATTATGTATTGGTGAAGTACAACTTTGCTATATAATTCTCAAGTTACATGTTATAGGATATTGTTGAAACGTGTATTAATCATCTTTTAGTTCAGAAAACTTTCAAACTCGAACGATTTATAATGTATCAGAGATTTTTCATCAATGTTCCTGTTCTTCTATAAAATTTCTCAAATACTCTTATTTCTGTAGTTTAAGAAGGTAAAAATATACACGATCAGTGTAACAATAAAAGACAATATTGTTTGAAAACGTCAGTGTCACAAAACAAATCAAAAATTAAACTTTAGTCCAGCATAAATAACGAGCATCGTACAAAAACAGGTGTATTTGTTTCGCAAGAAACTCATTTTCAACTTTTCCTCTCTCTCTCTCATGATGAAACTATTCCTGCTACACTGGCTTCTGCCAAGACCAATGTTTAATTGTTCGGCTGGCTCTCAAGCCACTCCCATATCGTGAGCATCTCTCTCTCTTTCTCTCTGTCTCGCGGCCTGCCGCGATTTTCCATCTATTTGCTCGGTTTTTGCGCGGCCAAAGACGAATCCCCCCAGAGACGAATTAATGAACGTAGATTAGCGCCCCGCCATTATTTATGGCACCGTGAACGCCGCGTGCGTGGACGCGCCCGAGCTTTTATACTCGGGCCCCGAAATCCTCTTTGTGAGAGTGAGCGTTCACTCTCTCTTTCTCTCTCTCTCTCTCTCTCTCTCTCTCTCTCTCTCACAGGCACACACAGGTCCGCTACTCTCTGCTCCATTTTTCGTCACGAGCTGCCCCCCTCGCTGCCCCGCGCGTGTGTAATTTCTTCGTATACGAAAACCGATATTTCACGGCTAATCACCAACATTTCGGAGGCGTGGAAAAGACGTTCGTTATTCATCGAGTGTCCCCTCGGGTTATGCGAGCCAGCCAACCGAACCGAACCGTGTATCGAAGCTCTACGCCGATCGGAACGTGTTGAGCAGCCCTCTTCGATTTCGATCGTTCCTTTCCGATGCGTCGGCGAAAAATCGATCAACTATTACTCGTCGAATGCTGAGATTGTTTGCAACTACGATGCTATAACAAGCAAGAAGTTCAAGTTCTAACTACAAACGTTAACTACGTTAGGTTAAGTATTCTGTTGATTCAATCAGATCAATGTCTCGTGTGAAGTTAATCTTGTTTAAGAGTCGATTAAAAATCGATCGACTCCGTCTCTCATTAAAATAAGCTTTAAACGACAGGTACTATACAAGGGTTATAGATATTCTATTGGCTAGATTAATCCTATTTAAAATCATTTAAGGATTTGATTTCAAAAAGAATTTACTAGAAACGTACTGCAATCGTAAGCTTTAAAAATCAACCTTCAAGTATCGTTGGATTATGGATGGCTACGATAATTTATGTGAGATTAACAAAATTTATTTCATTCAATATCATTTGCCCCGATAAAAATGAAATGGAATAAAAGCAAAAACTAGCAATAAATTTAACAAAATTGAAAACTCCAAAATTAATTGATTTATTTTTAATGTTGAAACAATTGATCTTTGACACGTATCAAAATAACTGAAATAAATAGAATTATCCAATTCCGTTTCTATCTAAATGGAGATCAGTATTAATTTCAACAAAAATACGAAAATACTTTTCAAGCAACTGTGAGAAAAGAAACATCTGAGATATTGATGAGTTTGATTGTCCCAGTGTTAAATTGTTAAGCGTGTTTCTAACGGAATCTAATAATACCAGTTGAGCGTTAATCACGGGACGACGATGCTCGTTTTCGCGAGCAAAGATGATTCGCGAATGCTCGCCCCTCGCCTCGACAAAAGATATTAACGATGCTATTGAGTTGGAGATGAAATTTAAAAACAAGAAGGAGAAAGAAGAAAGAAAGAAAGAAAGAAAGAAAGAAACACGAACGACCAACAGATCGACAAAGGGAAGAGACGATTTGTAATTAATGCGAGTGTGTTAGAGGAGTGGAAACAGCGGGGCCAGAATGAAGCATGAACGGAAGAGTGAGAAAGAGGAAAAAAGAAGAAAAAGAAAAAATGACGTAAGTCATCCTACGAGGCATTAGATTGAGCTTGATTACGAGTAATTATTCTTACAGCACGGTTTCGTACGTCCTTATAACGAGGCCGGCGATCTTTGATCATTGCCTTCGATCGAGATACACATCGCCGGCGCGTAAAACGCGTCGACCTCAAAGATTGATCAACCTTGTCCTTCGATGTTGCGCGCCTTTTGGAAAAGGATGGCCGGCGACTGCTAGAAATCGAACAATCCGAACAGATTGATTCGCCAAGGTACTCGTGTACTTGAACATGTTTAATTAGAAATTTCATTGACACTGTCGCGACGAGAATTTTTGGCAGAATTTTGAAACTGGTGTGCGGGTATTTCATTTAAAAATCAAGGCGTAAAACGTGCGTTATTAAATTACATGCACGGGCTTGCAATTTATTTACGTTCAGTCAGATTGTTAGATAACGTGATTTTTTACGAGAATATTGAAGACAGAACCGAATGAACTGAACTTCTATACATATAGAAATATAGAATAAATAATATGGAATATTTTTAATAGGAAATGTTACTTCATTCCTTACTTCTACGTACACATATACATACACTCTTGCAAATTAATTCATTTGCGGGAATAAATATATTAATTCCTAACAATATCGTTAGTCTATTTCTACGTATCATCACAGTATTTTATATAACATACGCGTATGTATACTACTATACTTGTATCGTTTCAGTTACAGAAGCGAATGTGCTATAATAAATACACTGCTCCATTTCTGAAAGTTATTTTCTTCGACACTCCCACCATACCCACTATGAAACATGAAATTTTCAGATGATTTCGATACGCACACAGAGATAAAGAGAAACCATGTCGTCCCGGTATCTCCTCTATCTGTCTTCTCGTCAACGGGAGAAACGAAGACGACGACGAAGACGAAGAGACGGAGAGAAAGAGAAGAAACCGGCCGACGCGTTTCTAACCGATTTTTGTTCCCACAATGTTGAAAGGCGTCGAGTCATCATTTCGAGTTCAGAGAGATGAAAGAACATTATTATTCCAATTTTAAAGGATGCCTTGGAACCCGAACAGCTCGACCGTCTCGATGGATCTCTCGTTTCCATCTTGCCACCCCCTTTGAGCTCCCGTCTCGCGTCTCTCTCCCTCTCTCTCTCTCTCTCTCTCTCTCTCTCTCTCTCTCTATCGTCGTTTAAACCCTTTCTCTTGTTCCTCGGTCCCATCAGGGCTGTTTAAATTTCGAACATGCAGTTACCTCTATCTCGTTGTCACTTTATCTCGACACGAGCACGGTCTTGGTAGAACGTTCCCTCTGTTGAATTTAACAATGTGGCGATATATCCAATTATACCACATTCATTTCCTTGTGGTGTTTCTTTACTCCTCTCACTTTCTTCTCCTCGCTTCGTTCAATTAAAATCCGCGGGTTTCGTTTGATTTCCACGTCGTGGAGAAGTGTGTCACGACTAAGTTTAAATATACACTAACGCGAAGTATTTGGACAGTTGTACATTAATTGTGACGTATACGATTTGTGACATTTTGTGACAAAATGATTTTCCATTTCTTTAATTATACTGTAACTTAATATGACTTTACATAGAAATCCGTAGTCTATTAATCAGTATAAATAAATAAGCGACGATTGTAGAGACAAGTGTGTCTGTGATAAAAGAATTGAAATGTATGTTTTCAGCCACATTTAAAAATTTTCTTATCTTTCTCTACTATCCTCTTTTTTCTCTTGCTTCATCAAGTTAGAATTCGTGAATTTAATTTGCTATGTATATACATATGTAATATATTCGTCATTGATTGCTAACGCTGAAAGACAGTTTCATTGCAGTGTGAATTACTCGAATTACTCAAATGCAGCCTAAAATCGTTAAAGTTCTCGAATAAGCTTCAAATTTTTAAAAATCTCAAAAGCCTAGACTATCTTAAAAGAGTTATAATAGGATCTGATAGCGTAATGAACATTCAGTATCTCACGAACCTTTTGATTACTTTGGTTTGAAGGGATTGATTGACCCTCCTTCAGAATAGCATTGTCGAGTCACAATGACGATAATAAACTCAGAGCATTTGATCTTTCACGTTTTACATTGCCCTGCGATAAAGCTTGATAATAAAATTTAAAACTAAATTAAAAATCCCAAAACTAACGCTTTAGTGATATCGATTAGGAATCAAAGAAAATTCGAATTATTACAAAGTATGGAAGAAATGCCTCAGAACTTACTTGTATATTCGCCTAAGCTAAAAATCCATTCCATACAAATCGACCTTCTTCCAACAAATTACAAAATTTTAAATTCCTGCGCCAAATTTCTTACACGCAGAGAAGAAAAGAAAAATTTCCCCCGCGAGATGAATAAAGAAAGAATAAAATTCGACGATTTGACCGACTGCAAGATGAATCATCGTCCCGAAAAGCTGTCTGTCAAGTAAATTTCCGCGACCGGTTGAATACTTCGTTACCGCGTTTAAACAATGTCCAGCTGGATAATAAATAACCAGGGAACAATGGCAGCGCTGGCGAAGTAGCTCGCAATTACGAGTCAATCAATGCATATTCATATTCGAACGAGCGTTCCTGGAATACAAAAACTCCTCTCCTCGACTTCTTCTTCTTCTTCTTCTACTTCTTCTTCTTCTTTATCTTTCGTTTCGCCTTCGGCTCCTTTTCTGCTGGCTACCCACGCGCAGAAGGAGAAGAAGGGGAAGGTGAAAGGAAAGAAGGAGAAGGAAGAAATAAGGGGAACGCGTTAGGGGAGAATCGGGGATGGAGAATCGACGAGCGATTCGAGAAACGCAACGGAAAGATTCCATAACGTCGTGCAAAGAGAGCAAACGGCCGTCAGGAGAAATTAATAAGCAGCCGCGAGTGTGTGCAGTGCTCGGAGGAGGGGGAGGAAGAGTGGAGGCAGCTTGAAGGGATCTTCGCATGGGAGGAGAGAAAAACAGCCGAATGGTTTCGCGTACAACGTTTCTTACCATGCGGGCAGCCTTGGGAAATTTTGTCCTTCTTCCACGGGGAATTTCTGATTCGAGAATTGAGCGATTTAATTGGAAAGCAATTCCTCGCTTTTTTGAATAAAATGTGCCCCGCGTTTTCTCTTTTTTTTTTTTTTTTTTTTGCTTCGGGAGTCCCTCGAGCAAAGTAATTCTTCGCTTTTTCAATAAATTCCTATTTTAAAAATAAAACGATTTAATTGTAAAGTAAAATTGAAATACACAATCCTAAAAAGCATTTCGTCGCCAACGAATCTTTCTGTCTTTCTCTTTCGAAAGCCAATTTAACTTTCAACGTTTAAAAATTAACACGTCTTTCAAGTCGACGCGTTTAGGAACGATACAGATGAAAAATGGAGTAGCCAGGAGCACGAAATAGGCGCAATGAAATAAACGATGAAATAAGAGGAACAGGCAGTCATCTCGCGAGTATTTAGTAAATACTCGCGAGGGTACCGATGGTTTATCGAAGCAACTGTCGATTTATCGGCCGGATTACCGCGAATCAACTCTGATTTCATCTCGGCCGTCAAAACTTGATGACACAGCGAGAAAGTGAAACCGACTGTCTATATTAGTTTTCAACCAGCTTGCGTCCGGCTGCGCTCATTTCCACCATTATCAGTATTGTGATTATTCGGAAACGGAGTGAATTCGTCGAATTCGTTGTTAATGAAAATAAGGAAATATAATTTGTTCTAGTTATTTTGTAAAGACTTTCGCTTTCTTTCATTTTACATTCCTCATAATTTGTAACGCTAATTGTTGCTGAAGATTTAATTTTTTCAAGACCAAATTTGTCTTCACTTTCTCAGACGAACAGTTTTGGATTAAGTGTAATCTCAATCATAATTTTTACGAGTAATGGAATTCCTATTACATGCCGTAAAATATAAATTATTGCAAAAAATTGAGGATAAACTAAAATTTCATTCTGACTCGAAATTTTTGTAAACGACATTCCTCATTTTTTACGAAGAAATAAAGGAATCTTTGCTGTTTCTGAAATCTATCCAAGTGCAATTTATCAAACAATGACGACAAATACCAACTGTAATATCTCGCAACAACGTAAATGTGAACGAACCCAATGACACATCGTCTTTCCAATCTGCCAAATCCTCTGGCGAAGTCGTTGATGAAGAAACGGTTTCGAAGCTTGACGCACGAAAATTGAAGCAGTTAACAGAATGCGTAACTTCATCGAAGAAGGAGAAGAAACGCTGTGTCAAGTCGTTTAGTTTCCAATATCTTTATGCTTCCGAAGCGATCGCTTCTTCCTTTCCTCCTCCTTTTTCCTTTTTTTCTTTTTTGTATTATCGATGAATCGTTAAAGACTCGAGCGAGTTAATCGGCAAATACGAGGAGGGAAGCTTTTCAGAAGAGGAGAGAACGAGACAGGAGAGAAGGGCGACGGGAGAGGGACGGACGAAGGGGAGAAAGAACCTGGGCCTTAGCAAAGGCTGATTGGCCGTGTAATCCCCATTAGGCCCCACGAATCGATTCCCGTCCGTCCGCGTACGTTCGATATTCAAATAATCGAACAATAGGGCCTGCCGCTCAAACGCCGCTCTCGACTCCGCGAGGCAAAACGAACAAATTTAAATAATCATAATCACGATAATGCCCCGGGGGGGACCGAGCAATGAAAGAGGACTCCTCGAGGTGAACACGACCGGCAAAAAAGAGGAACGGAGAGAGAGAGAGAGAGAGAGAGAAGCTCTTCGGTTCATATTCGGTCGAGCAACGAACAGAAGAAGAAGAAAAAAAAGTCAGGGGCTTGTTCTTTTTCCTTTCTTTTCCACATTTTCTTTTACGTTTTTTCTTTCCGCGAGGGAACCACGCGTGTCGACGATCGTTCCCTCGTGAAAGATCACGTTCTCATTTCGGGAGAATCAAATTCCCGTGGAAACGGCAAGTTTCTCGGTTTCAAGCGACGACCACAGGCAGAGAACATGATGGGCGATTTATAAAATTCGACAATGTAACTCGCGTCGTTGGTCGGTGTTTGTTCAATGTCGGAGAGAAATTATTTTATTATTTTTTTTTTTTTTTTAGAAGACTTGTACGTACAGCAGATTTCAGGTGTTACGAATTAGACACGTGCACTTTGATTTCGTTGGAGAAATTCTGGTTTCATAGGTTTATAATAATGCTTAGAATTGATTAATAAGATTAAAATGACCATTTAAGATTAAAGATGATTAAACATTCTATGTATCTGTTTAAATGATGGGTGCTCCAAACTCGTGGAACTTTATTCGAAAGGTCAGGAACGCATCTTGAAAACGAATGTATGATGAGACGAATTTCTCAATAACACGATAATTTAATTTCATATTGACTCAATCAGTCAACTACGAAAGAAAATTTCAAGAATTCCATCTAGATTCTATAATTTTATGAAATTTGAAAGAACTGAAGTGTTTACGAAATATAATTATAACAAAATGTCTTTTTTTATTTGCTAATTTCTTCAATTGAAACTGCAATTAGTTCGTTAACTACTAATTACAAAATTTCTATTACTAATTTCAATCAAAACGAATAAAACTCCTCCAGAGGTCCGAAAGGTAGGAAATATCTCTAGAAAAATATCTGTCTATCTTGAGGATTTCCAAGTATCAGAAAGTTATGCACGAAACCCAAACACTCTCTCTCACTTTCGCCTCCACGTATCGTTTTACCTTCGCCAGCCGACCTAATCCCGATTCCCTCGCGCACGTTACATTAACATACATATGAGGGACATACGCGAAGATTAAATCAACGTGCATGTACTCATATCGACCTCGTGTGTGTACAACCGTGGTGGCGAGGGAGGAAACAGGGGAGACTGGCTCGAAAAAGGGTCCATGGGTCCCAATCTCTCTCTCTCTCTCTCTCTCTTTCTCTCTGTCTTTTCTTTTCTTCTCCCCTCTCCCTTCTGAAGCCGGACCGGGAGAGTCGTTCATTTTTTACTTTCAAAAATCATGACGATGCTCATTTTTCTGACTCGTGAAGAATTCTTCAAACTGACGTGTAACCAAACGGGGCCTCGGGTTTTTCGGTGGGCGGGGGAGGGAGTGAGAGAGAGAGGGGGAGAGGACGAAGAAGGAGGCTCGAAATCCTCCACCTATGAGCCCACGATTCCACCGGGGGAATCCTTTCTGTAACCCCGTGGCATTCCTTCTGGCACACCGTTCCTCGAAAAAAATTCGTCGCCCTGTGCTGCACGCGTCGCTTCGAGGATTATTATTATTTGACAAAACAATCTCAACAGCTGACGTTCGAGCCCCGAAGAGATTCTTCCGAGCGATGGTTTATGTGGAAATCATGGGCATGATTTTGATTTGTTAACTGGATCGTTCAACTTTGGAATAACTTTTGTTGAGATTAATGTAGAAGTTGCAGGCGTTAATTGGATCGCGCTTTGACAAAAAACATTTCAATAATAACAGAGTTGAGGGAATTGAAGGTATGTACAGATTTGAATAAATCTAAATCCTCACTTTCTTGTAATCAAGATCAATAATCAATGGTCAATAATATTACGTAGGTAATGGAAGTCGACTACTATTTTCCATAAAACAGTGTGCTACGTTTAGTATTATGAGAAATTCATTATATAATTTTTCAAGTGATATAAAATCGTATACTGATAAAAAATAGAATTATAATTGAATTAATTATGAGACTAAAAGAATCTTTTCATAGAATGATATTTCACGTATGTGACTTGCATCGCTATGATTTTCAACCCTGATCTGCTGCGTCACATATAATAATGTGAAAATGACATAAAAATACTCTAAAAATATTCTCGTGACATCATAATAATTTCGGAACGATCATTAAAATAAACACAAGTACACGATTATATACAAAGAGCGTATAAAAAAAAAATCCAAATGACCCGCGTAACGATATAATAATAATTGAAATATGCATCAGTAACAAGGAATTAACTTAATCTAACACTTCCCACATGATAAATATAAAAAAAAAGTACCAACTAAATACAAAAATCCAATTCTTCACTACAATTTACTCATTTTAAAGCAACTCTGAACACGGTTTCTCCCGCTTACAAAAACCGCGAAGCTCCCTCCAAGAACAGACATCGGCCGGAACGAGGGACGTACAGTCGATGATTGCAAAGCAACCTCGGAATTCAATCTTCATCGAGACGAGGAGATTTATTAGTGGAACGTATTCGCGTTAGCACCACCTCGTCAGCGTTTAACTCGAGTTGCCTGCAGAACGAGAGAATAAAACGGAAAGGGAAAAGACCGATGCACGATCAAAGTATCGTCCAACGATAGAGAAACATGGAAAAGTAATCATCTCGTGAAAACGAATCCTCGCGGCTTGGTTTAGGTGTTTCGAGCCGCGAGCGCTCGAAAGTATAGTAGAATCCTTAATTTTCAATCTAAATTCTAATAAGGCAGAGGCCTCCTCTTCCTCCACTCCGTGACTATCGCGCGTGGGCCACGGTTCAATTCTCTTCGGTAGCATCGATGAAATTACAACCGGGCACGGTCGTTGCCAACAATAAGACGGAATACACGCACGATCGGGAATGTCGTTTTAAAAGCTCGCGGTAATGTGATTACGCGCCGGGACGTTCAAGCCTAAGTCCGGACGCGAGCACACGCGACCAATCTCGCGGCAAAAATAAAAGAAACGAAACGCAGCCGACTGACGTTTATAGCTTGTAATACACGATCATCTATTATTATTATCTCGTCCAACGTCCCACGATTCGCTCTCTCTCTATCTCTCTCTAGCTCTCTTTCTTCTAGTTCTCTTTTACACCCCCTATTCCCGCCTGGCTCTCGACACAAGCGCCGCTTCTTGCACCGTCTCGCAATACACTTTCGATACACGTTATTGCAGAGAGAGAGAGAGAGAGAGAGAGAGAGAAAGAGAGAGAGAGAGATAGCTGCGCGGTCTATGCTTTATTGCAAAGCACGACTGTCGATCGTCGCGATGGAATTTCGCTGGGATAAGTTGTGCTTACGATCCTTCTGTTGAGAACGACCGATCGCGAGTCCGTGATGGTTCATTCATTTGAGAAATCGAGGTAGTTAGATACATACGTAGCTGGGAATACTTTTCGTTTGATAATTCATTGTGTGGAACTTTACAACACTTTTGGAAATCAACGGGTGGAAATTTTACGTTACGGAGACTTAATTCAATCGTTCAGTTCATTCATTTGAGGAAGAGGGATAGTTAGATAGTTGGGAATATCTTTCGTTTGATGATTCATTGCGTGGAACTTTGTAATTTTGGAGCTTTCAAGTACTTTTGGTAATCACCGGATGGGAATTATGAATATAAAATATTTTTCTAAGCGTGATTAATTCAAAAGCGATGATTATTCGATATTTTACTCGATTCTATTTATATTGTGCACAATCTTTAAATTCCCTACACAGTCTAATGATTAAAAAGATTTCATACACTTTTTGTGCATTAAAAATAATATGCGTATCTGATATAACGTCGCTGTGTGATATAATGTATTGTGTCACTGAACATAGATTACAGGAAGTTTTGAACAATATCTGGATGTTACTTATTTGTGGAATCAAGCGATTGCACAAATAAAAGAAAAAGAAAAAGCTAATAATATAAAAAAGCTTAAATGAGAGAAAGAAACAATTATTAAGATTTCAAATGGCAAACTAATTCTTAATGATTTTATTAGACTTTCCTAATTGAGTAACATTCAATTCGTTAAACTGCAATTCCAATACTCAAACTCGATATTCGTTCGTAGTACATTTCTGACGTACAATCTTACTTTTCGTAGTAAAACACCAATCCAGCCATTAAAGTCAGAATGATTTTTACAGTCCCGCAAAGTTTATCGATTTACCAGCAATCGATCAAACAACAATTTTTTCATGATCGTTTAAGTATCGAGTACCTCGATACCTACAAACAGGAGTGCTACAACTCGGCAAGACGCTAAACGAGGAGAAGTAAAAAGAGAGCCAGCTCCGAAAAGTGGAAACGCAAGGTGTTAATTAATCACACGTTCTGTCCGTCTGCGGAGAAGACGATCGGGATCGAGCGGAGAAAAGAAGCGAAAGCCCAAAGAGGAGAACGGGAGAAGGGGTTAGGGAGAAGAACAGTCAAGTTGCTGTGGTAATGCAGGCATTCGGTTCGACAGGCGAAGGGAACCGAGGGGTGGGGAAGAGAAGAAAAAAAGAAGAAGGAACGAAGAAAGAAAGCAAGAAAGCAAGAAAGAAAGAAAGAAAGAAAGAAAGAAAGAAAGAAAGAAGGGAACAGTAGGGGGAGAGACTGGAGCAAAAGGCCAGCGAACGAAACGAAGAGAAACCAGCACTGACTGCGCTTATAATATAATATTCATATTTCGAACGAAAGATCTTATCTCTTAAATGAATCGAACGCGCTCCGATTCGAGATATCTCGAACTGGAGAGGCTCCTCGACGCATTGTAATGGCCACGGAGGGGCACCGGCCCGCTGGTCTCTGTCTCTCTCTTTCTCTGTATGCGTTGAAACTAATACATCACGACCACGAAAGTCACTCTCTCTCTCTCTCTCTCTCTCTCTCTCTCTCTCTCTCTTTCTCCCTCTTTCTTTTTTCCCTCCCTTGTAATCGTTGCTCTTATTTCATCGTCCACCTTCGTCTTCTTCTTCTTCGTCTTCTTCTCCTTCTTCTTCTTCTTCGATTTCGCCTTCGTGCAGTCCAATGCTACGGAGTCGAAATTATTATTTCTTCGGTACGATCGAAATCGACACCTCGATCGCACTCTGATTGCACGGACCTTTTTCTTGGAAATTGGCCTCTCTTGAACCTGGCATCCTGTTTTCGCGAATGGAAATGAAGACGTCTCTCGAAACGCGCGAAACGCTCGGTGGTTTGAGAACTGGTGGAATTTCGTGAACGTCGGAGCACTTGCTCGGTATCGGGTTACTTGTCGAATGATTCGAATAACCCCTTGTCTCGCGACTTTCTGGTTAATCTCCTTCGAGATTTTCAGTGTTAACTATCCAAGCTTTGTTAACTATCTAAGTATTACGTACATGCATAGTGCAATACACACGACGTCGTTGTTGTTATTCGTTTACTCCGAGAGTGATAGAATACGCGATTCAAAACTATATTATTTAATAGACTGGGGTAAACAATTATTTTACCTATTATAAGGATAATATTATATGTTTTATACAATTTTTCATATTATTTGTATCGTCTGTAAATTCGTACTGTTCTTTGTGTAATTTTTCATAAAAATCCGAAAAAATTCAAATATATACAATGCTAATTCCAAAAAAGAAAAAAAGTACATGTACTTTTTTATACAATATCTATACATGTATACATGACCTTAACACTACTGTTAAATATCTCCAATTTTGCTAAAAGCTCGTACACCATGTATGATTGGAATTACGAACGGTTTCAAATTTAATGCTCTGTACAAATTAAATCGATTGTACAGAGGTCATTTCGCAGCGCCACCAATTTCAAACCACCGACGACTCAGTAAGGGTGAACTTTTCACTGTTTTCTTTTCTCTCTTTCTCCCTCCCCTCTTTCCAGCTGATCTCGAACCAGAGCGAGTTGGAATGTATTAAAGGAAAAGAAGAAGAAAAAACGTAGGAAGAGTGAAAAAAAGAAAGAAAGGGACGAACAGACGAGAGAGATTCTTTGGAGAGAAAGAGCTTTGCTCGGTCAAACACCCTGCGCGTATAGTTGGCTCCCTATGACTCTGGAGTTTCGTGGAGCACTCGAGACTCTATCTAACCGGCCAGATCTCAGCGCTGCTGGAATGATTTTCGAAATATGATTAATTGCCCGGGACCGTGGCGTTTCTTCCGTGCTGGACTTCCAAAGCGCGCTTGTCGGAGATTTTTCTGCTGGTAACGATCCACGTTCATCGCCGATCCACGAACCGGGGATACCGAATTCCTGATTTCTAAGGCGATCGAGCAATCGGGTTTAAAAAGAAGAAGAAAAAAAGAAAGACAAATTCACGACTGTCCGAAAGAAGTCACACCTATCAGATGTGTTAGACAGAGTGATGCCGATTTATTTCAACTGGATTAAAAGACTTTTGGTTAGTAACATATTATTATTCGAGACCGATATTATTAACAAAAGTTCGTATTGTTGAGAAATAATAAATATTAAGGATTTATGAAGTGAGTAATAGTTGATTTAATAGTTAATAGAGTTTCGAAATTAGCAAGAATGGTCCGTAAATGGATCGAATCGATAAACACTAGAACAAAGGATAAACGGTGAAGAATGCTAAAAAAAGAATAAAAGAATAATACAAGGAATAATTGACAAATTATTGGATAATTTCCACGGAAACTGATGGAGACAGAGATTGTCTTTTCGGATTGATGCAACGCTCCACGGGCAAGGAATGTTGTGAGCCTGAATTTCCGAACACGACGAGCGGGAAAAAGGAAGAACAACGGTGAGCAACAAGGGCGGAGGTCGGAATTGATTAAAATTTTCGAGGGCGAGCCTCGGGGCCGTTCCGAATCGACGCGCACCCCCGGTTGTTCAACCCCCGGAGTCGCCGCGCCAATTACCGAAGGTCCCCGACCAGAAAAGAAATTCGAATCGCGGCGCAAAACGCGCGCGCCTGGCCAAGAACAAAAAGGAGCGAGGCGAAATGCGAAGCGACGTGAAAGCAGGGCAAAGGGATGGAAAAGATGAAAGAGAAAGAAAGAAGGTGGAGAGAGAGAGAGAGAGAGAGAGAGAGAGAGAAAGGAAAGAAAAGGCAGACCTTTATCTTATTCCCACTGCCTCCTCGCTCGACGCTCTATCCTCTTACTTCCCCTTCTTCGTCGTTCCCGGCGAGTCCCGGGCGGGATTTTTAAATTTTGTCACGTTCAAGTTTAAACACAGTCATTTGTTGGCGATCTCGGCCAGCCCAGTACCTACGTAGCCCTTTGCCAATGCCGATCTTGTCCCTCTTCCACGTTGTCCTCCTCCTAAAGGACCGTATTCTCGGCCCTTTTCCTCCCCGTTGTTCGCTGATCTCTTGATTACGTTCCTCCTTTGTCTCCAGAATTCGTAGCTACGCCTTCTTCGTCGTTTTAACGCGCTCGGCTTTCACGCTCGTCGAACGAGCTTCGTCCTTTCCGCTCGCTGAATTATACCCGCTCGACGCGGGCTCGATGTTGTACTTTGGAATTAGCAAATTGCGGACTTTTCTCATTTTTTTCTTTTTTTTTTTTTTTCTCTCAGAGAAAGTCGTATTCTTCGTAAGAAAGACTGGGGGGAGTAGTCTTGCGACAAACTTTGCAACAAGCACTTTGTGATGTGAATACTTTACGAATGTTTGTGTATTGTTTTATTTCTGCCTTTTTAACTCTGTTCTCTTCTTTGTCAGCCTTTTCACTTTCATCTTCAGGTTCGTATTCCTTTGGCTATTGTTATTCGTCTAAAGTATATACGTGACACGCAAAATTTATAATAAAACCGAATATTAACTATTAATAATAACTATGAATATGCAATTTATTAAATTTATTAAATGATCAATTATAAAACTTGTGGAAACTTGAGTGTAATTAATTAATAACAATTAACGAGAAAATTAATGTCAATATTTATATTTGATTTGTAATTCATTATTTTCTAATAAATATTATTAATTATCTAATCGTTGTTCACGAAATCCCTATTTATGCGTATGAAAAAAGAGCAAGTAAATCCTTTTCTGACTGTTCGATTAAATAAGAAGATTAATAACTACACTGCACGATCTCCTCAATACCACGCAACTATTACTCGAAACATTTCTTCACATAACAAATAATAAACCACAATACCCGTATAATTTCTGTCAGTAATTTATTTTCTTCGTAAACAATTTCTTCTTCTTCTTCAAAAAAAGAAAGGAAAGAAAAAAAAAAGAAAAGATCTATTTCACCAAACCACTCTGATCTACATTCGGTATAGTAATTCCCGTGTGGCTTCGTTGAGAACGCAATGCTCGAAACTTAATATTCCTTTTTCTTTCTTTCCTCGCCGATCTAAAACCGATCCTCCGTCGCTGGCTGGGGAATTATGCTATTTCGAAATTATAACATCTGCAACCAGGGACGAATGTATATAGTTTCGTCGTGGCCCATTCGAATTCGAGGGAGCGTATCCATATAGGGGACCATTGTTTTTTCTGGGGCAGGTAATAACGGGAAGAAGGGTTTAAAATCGATCCTCGAAAATGCATTTCGTTCCTCCCTTCGCGATCGAAAGATGGGATTGATTAGCTAATCACCAGTCGTAAATCTCTACGCGCGATTCCCAGTGTCCAACACGGTGAATCTTTTTTTTTTTCTTTCCTTCTTTCCTATTTCTTTTCTTTTCTTTTTTTTTTTTCTTTTTATTTTATTTTATCGAAACCGATCGAAGAAACCAGATAGAACTGTCACCAGATAGATAACCCAGTTCGTTACTTGAATTTTCGATAATCGATGTCTGAGTACGTATTGCTATCGTCGATAGAAATAGCGAAATAAATAAGAGATAATGGAAAAAACTGGAATTTGATACAACGCTTATCTAATCTAATGGTTCATTGGAGTATTTAAATCAGAGTGAACGCCTGCAGCTCCTCTATTCTTGCGCGTTTCTAATTAAAAAGATAAATCTACACTCGTGACTTTTCTATGATTTACGTACCAACTTGTGTCGACTCTTTGATATAAGATTTTTAGAAATGGAACGATCGAATCTTTTTGTAACGAGGAAATGAATTAATTATGAATGAATTAGATGTGGTGTTGAATATTAAATAAGATAAATAGATACTATAAAAGAAATAATATTGCGAAGAAATTTCTTCTCAATTTTAAATTATTAAAAAATTTTTAATTTCAATTTATCAAACGGGTGCAACGATCACGTGTACAATTACGAAACGAAAAACGCAGCCTCTGGCACAATAAATCTTGAAATCTTCACACGCTATAAATTTCTAAACACGTATAATGCATATATACAACGTGCGATTAAATGGAGGAAAGAAAGACAGGGAAAAGAAATTCATCGATTTAAAAAAATTGGAAAGCCCGATCGAAACGATTCTCTCGCGATTCTCTTGAAAGCACGCTCGAGCAACGCGCGGTCAAAGCGAACGCAAAAGAGGATGCAAAAGAAGTAAATAAAGAGGGAATAAAGAGCGGGAGGCAGTGGATTCAAGAAAAAGAAAACGAGAGAGAGAGAGAGAGAGAGAAAGAGTAGGAAAGAACGAAAAGGAAAAAAAAGAAAGAAAGAAAACGTCGAAAAAGAAGGGAGAAAAGGGATCGAAGGTCCGAGGAGGAGGAATCGCGATACCATAATATCGCGGTTATACCAGGGTCTGTCTCTTTTCAAATAATTCAAAAACCGGCCGATCGAACATATATTCCTGAGCCGACTCGCAGCTCGCACCGTGTAATTATCGTAGAAGGGCCCAACAGACCCTGAATCGCTGAATGCTCGCAGTGGTGATCAACCTTCGAACGAACGACGATCGTTCAACGCTACACGGCTACGCCGCTGTTAAATCGCTCCAACGATAACGCCAATTATCAGTATCTGCACTAATAGATCAATTATCTTTGCCGGGGCACTGGCGATCGGCGTTAAATCGTTACTTGGCAAGTCGAGAGAAACGTTCGGCTTTCGCGAGCCGATCTATCGAGAATTCGATCGTTCGCGAACGTTCGAGCGTTGGAAAATGAATATACCAAATATTTCGATAACTTAAATATCTTTAAATATTTCGATTAACTATCTCATTGATGGTGGATATACGATGGATTAATCGTCCGTTGCGACGTTAAATCGTTATTTCTGAATTCAAGAGGAACGTTCAATATTTATAGGACGTGAGAAGCAATAGTATTTTATAAATGATTAGCAACTTTTTGTTGCGAGATACAAATTGTTATTTGTAGAGTTATTTTGAGAAAAATGTTCAAATTTCACGACCGATCTATCACGAACTGACCGTAGTTACTTTGTGAACGTTCAGTTTCAAGTGGATACTGAATGTAATTTAATATATCAATATCTACTAAATATCTTTAAATAGTTCGATAACAGATTAATTATCTCATAGATCGTAGATATGTCGAAACGAGAAGAATCGTTCGATTTTTGTGAGCGATCTGTTTGAAACTGAATTTTTATTTCGAGATATCTATTGACTGATTGATTAAATTGTTACTTGAAGAGTTGACAAAAAATTTCAAAATTTCGCGAGAACGATCTTACCGAGAGAACTGATCGTGGTTTCATTGCGAATGTTCAACAGTTTCAAATGGAAGATGAATACAATTTACTATATCGATATCTAGCTATTAATCTCTAAATATTTCGATGTGTAATAGATCAATTATCTCGATGAAATATGTATTCGAACGTCAAGGGAAAAAACGTTCGATTTTCGCGAGCGATCTGCTGTGAATTAATGCCCGTGCGTTCATGAACGTTCAACAATCACGATTGGATGATGCTCATTAATTAAAACTTTTGTATTAATTAAAAACTTCAATCCGCGGCTCTATTTACGATCTATTTAGCAAATTGGTTTCACGATTCTTTATCGCGATTGTGATCGCGGTGTAAATCATTCGTCGAACCGATAATTAATCGCTTCTTTGTTTTATTGCTGTTCGTCTTCTGCGGAATTGAACATTCAACGCGAAAGTACCGCGATCGTGATACAAATTACCGGGGAGGTGATTCCGCGTTCAAAAATTGGTCGAAAACGTTTTTCTACTTAAGGCCTCGTCTTCGAGGAGATCAAGTTTAAAATGAATTGGACAGGAGTGAATAATAGTTGACAGGGGAAAATTATTCCACGTGTAGGGGATGGGAGAAGATAAGAGAGAAGGTAGGATAAATTCCTTTCCATTTAAGATATCGTTTCCGAGCAAATGGACTTTGAATGTGTTTAGTACACTAAACTGATAGAGATTAGTAATGAAATTGCAAATTCCAAAATAAAAGTTAAGCTTTGATAAAAGGATGAAACAAAATTTGGAATGGTTCTACTAAAAAAGAATCATTCAAAAATAGATTTCAATAACATTCGGTGCCCAATATGTAATGTCTAAAAGTGAAACAGCAAAAGCACTGATTATTAAAATAACAAATAACGAAAAAATCTTTCCTTGTACCTCTTAACTTTATCTAAAACACGCGACAGTTCGATGAAACTGATGTTCATTTTATTCTAACACGACACTGTACACTCCCACTCAGAAGTTTAAAAGCACAATTTAAAACTTGAAAAGACATAATTAAAATTTTCTTAAAAAGAAAAAAATAAAGACGAACGAGTATTTTACTGTTAACGTTATTCTTTTTTAATATTATATCGGTTAAACGGCCACAAAATTACATTTAAAAATCGAAGTTACAATTTTCTTACAAAGTCACAAAAAAAAACAAAGAAAAAAAAAATACAAAAAGTTTCATTTGACTATGATGAAGAGTGCTCCAAACTTCCACGAGAGATAGAAAGAAACAACACGACGCGAGAAAGAAACAACTATGGTACCTGCAAGCGTCAATTATTCCCACGAAAAGGAAGATTAAATAATAAATACCGGTTGGCAGAGCACGAAACAATGGAAGCATAACCGAAGCGATAAAATTTCAAGATCAACCTCCAACTAGAAGGGGTGGCAGGGAAGATAGATAGAGAGAGAGAAGAAGAAGAAGAAGAAAGAACCTGGAGGATCTATGGATCAAGATTTCGCGATTCGCACGCCAGCTACGATCTGTTAGATCATATTATACGTTTGTCCTTTACCTTCTCTCTCGCAGCCGATGCAACGATGCAGCTGCGGCTCTCCTCAAGGTCTTCAACAGCCGGGATCTCTGGTTCTACACCGTGTAGGCCAGCCCAGATTATCGTTTTCGCCTCCCTTTCGACAACGATCACGATCGATCGAGAAGATCCGCGAATCAGAATCACATTCACTGTCAAGAAATCTTCGAGACATCGAAAACAAACAGTCCGGTGTACAACTGGTTCGATGTGTTTCTCGCTAGGACGACCGATTTGTGCTACAGCGTGATAAACATTGTCCGATCGGAACGACGAACTGCCAGCGACACGTCAACCTTCCTTTTTTTTTTTTCTTTTTTTCTCGTTTGTCGCTGATTTTCGCACTTTTATAATTTGTTTTATCATCATATCTTATCACTATCGGTGAACGAAATTTCGCTCTTTTGGTCGTTGCCAGAGTAAAAATAAAGACTTGGGTGGGTTTATCGTTCGATCTTTACGATCTGGAGACGATTAGAAATAATTAGGTGGGTGCCGACTCCCGTTTGATCGAACTATCGAAATTTCGATTAAACCTCTAGCTTTTCGATCGATTTATTTTTCAATATATTTAATTCTACAATTATAATACGATATTATTATGATGTGCCATTTATTTGACCTATTGCAGTGTAGCAACCGATTAAACAAGTCCTTGCTCGTACTCGTTTATACGAACGTGAATTCCTATTATATTATTTTAGACTGTGAACTTATATACATTCACTGAGAAATTTGAAAGTGCAAAAATGCAACATCTGTAGGAAAATATATGTAAAATGTTCAAAGTAGAGTACTGTCACTATAGTATACAAAACAATGTTCCACTTAGATTTCATTTTTCAAATAATATTCGAAGTCTGCTAATTATATAAATTATTAGAATAAAGTACAATGTAAGAAACATTAAAATTATATAATGTATTTGTCTCCTGATAAATCCGCACAAACATTTTTTTATTAGAAGCTGAAATCGATTTATAATTAATTACAATTCATATACATAATTATATGAATTTCCATTAGTATCTGCAGCCTATCAGTTATATAAAATATCTACTCTCTGACAAATATACACCAATAAAAAGAGAAATACATTTAACGAAGGAGAATCGAAACAAACATATAAATTACAACTAACATAAATTGCAATTCACATAATTATGTGAATTTCTGTAAATACCCATAGTCTACCAATTATATAAAATACATCCCTGGACAAACTCACATGAGCTCATATTTTAATCCATAGACGATAGCTGAAATCAATTTCCACAAAGAAAGAGATTCATATTCGTTAACGAAGAGGGAAATAATCATTGAAAAAAGTATATGAATTAAGAGCATAAATTACAACTAACAGAAATTGTAATTCATTCGATTTTTTAATTAACCGATTGTACGAAATATTTGTCTCCAGGCAAATTCACACGCGAACTGGAATTTTAATTCCGCGGGCAACAGCTGAAGTCGATTTTCACGTACCGCCAATAAAAACAGAGATCCGTGTTCGTTAACGAAGGAGGAAAAGGAACAAGGGAGACGCGCCCGAGAGAAAAATATATGAATGGGGTTTTTCGATGGGGTTTCTCGAAAAAGCTTCTCCGCTTCCACCAGACGGACATTTAAATATAGTACACTAATCTACTGCCTGCGAGCCCCTGGTTAAAATCGCTGCCGCGTTTTTTCCATCGCGTTCCCACGACAATATGGCGTGTATTTGGTGAAAAACAAAAAAATGTCTGAAGGGTTACGTTCTTAGAGGCGCGGCTGCCGTTGAATCAGGACTTCCGGCGCGACAAAAACTGCCTTTCCTCTGGCGGCGCGTTTCCACGAGAAGGGAGACACCGGTAGGCAGATGGAATTAACACGAGATCAGGTACCGACGACGTGTATCGCCACGTGCAATGACTCGGGACATCCAGTATATTACATGGGAAAAACGGAAAACACGAGTGGTGCGACTTGTCTCTCGTAGAGTGATCGAGTACCATATTCTTACTAAAAGTAAGAGTTCCTTAAAAAATTTCTTTTCAAACTCAAATTTCACGGTGCAAAGTGAAACTTATTTAACCTATAATTTTAAACTGACCAATAAATAAATTGTGAATATGTATGATAAAAATAGTGAGCAAACAGAAGTTGAATTATGGATTAAATAAATTTAATTATATTTAATATAAAAAGATAAATTGAATTGTGGATGAAATAATGTAATTTTTGAATTAACAATTGTATTATATATTGATTTTGTTATTTAGTTATTTAGAGATTTAAGTAATTCTTTATTGTCCTGTTATATTTCCAAATTCGCGAAATTTATTTCTTATTCAACAAAACACCCCAATTATTAGACTAAAAGCGAATTTGAGGGTTGAGGTAACGCTGCAAAAATTGTGGTTGATCCTTCGAAGAAGACAAATTCCAAAAGCTCTCACGATTAAAGAAAGAAAGTCGTAGCCGTTTTCACCGCAAAATCGTCGATCAAAATCAGTTGCGACGAATTACGAGACTCACGTAACGATTAACAACCGTTCTCATGCCGTTCGATCATTAAAATTTTCACGCTGCCACAGAATTTTCACTCTTTCACGGATCTCTGATCGATGAACCTCGTCGAAGAAAGAGTTCGCTCCCTCCTCGACGAAACATCTCGCGAAGCCGATTCGTGAAAAAAGGGAGAATAAAGAAAAAAGGAGAGAGAAAACTCGCTGTCAGTGATCGAGGAATTCGAGAAACGATGAAATCTCGGAAAGGTCGGTCGACGGGGAGAAAGGAGAGGCAGAAAAAAACGAAACGAGCGATCAGGTACGAAGGTAAATACAAACGGGAATGATTAATCGATCGGTGGATCGTAGTCGGCCCCCTGCAGTTTCCCCGATTTCGTCGGAACCCTCTTTCCTACCTCACGCAGGGTGGCGTTCTTTTTTTTCTTTTTTCTTTTTTTTTTTTTTTGCACCGATCACGGAAATGTAGGCGCAAATTACCAAAACAGAATATTCCAAAAATATACTCCCCGTATGCGTGTCGGCCGGAAATTGCTGCTCGCAACCCTTGAACAGCGATAGAGAATTAGAGGGTGGTTGCTTGTCAACCGATGAAATTAGCTTGTTTCCCACAACCTGTCACACCCTCGATTTCCAGAATTTTAGGGAGGATGGAGGATTCGTAAAAAAAGAGTTCGAGACAAGCGTTTAAGCTCGGAAGATACACGACTGAAACATCCTGTTGCTTTAGAGTTTGTTGATTTTAGAATTTACAGAAATATAAATTAATGGAATCTCTATAATTATATCTACGACGTATTTTAATATTACATTAGATTGTATTATATAGTCATATATAGGTGATTTTTTTTTTATTTTCTGACGCCGTAATTTCAATCTGGTTTCAACCCCTTTCCTAACTCGCGTCTGTACCGTATTTATCTTCCGCGATAGCTTTTTACAAAATTAAAATAAAAATACAATTAACACTAGCTTTTCGACATAAACAAGTTAGTAACAAAATTTAGTAACAAACTCTAACGTCGTTGAATGTGTTAAAAATCATAATTCCGGACCGACAGTTTATCGATATAATTCACAATCGTTAGATTGAAATCGAACATCCTGTATACATATCTAAGTTTAATAATCTAAGCAACGTGTTCTCAGATTTGTCTCACGGTCCCGAAAGATTGATCTCGACAGACGAAAGTCACTCGAGCCCAGGGCCCAACGGTTCGAGAGTTCGTTGCACCCTGTCTCGCCCTTTAAATTCCAGTGTCGAGCAGCCTTTCCCCTTCGTTCTCTCCAACACCCCCGCACACCGACTTCTCACTTTCGCGCGGCGTGGTCTAGTGGCTCTTCCGACCCGAAAAATCCTCCACTTCTGCGATATGACTGTAAATTTTCTCTCTTCCTACCTCGGCTGCCACTCGAAGCCTCGTTTCACAAGCGTACACAAGCACCCACCACCAGTCGATTCAATTAATTCTGCGGCTCGTTTCTTCTCTTTCTCTTTCTCTCTCTCGAGCTTTTTGATCGAGCTGAGAAGTTACTGAGAACGCGGTAATTTTGGCCGTGCTATCACCCACCAGAAGCCATCTTCTTCTTCTTCGTCGTCTTCGTCATTTTTGGTGGCGTTCAGACACCGAAAAGTCGACGAGATAGCGTAGGCTTGAGAAACAGCAGGCACACCCGTGCATCCATCCCTCATTTCCCACTTTGGCTCGCGGTCCATTCCTAAGAAAGGAACGCGCACATGGCCCCCGTCGCCACTTATCGCTCTCTTTACAATTTTAGATTTCCGAATGTATAGATTGGTGATTCGAAATTTCATTCGACGTTTTGTTCGATTTTTCGTTCTAACCGGTGGAATTATCATTGTTGCACAACGAACAGCAGACTGGGTTAGTTACCGCCACAAGTTCTCAAATTAAATCACTTCGAAACGAATAGAAAGACCTTAAACCTTCCAATTTCGATTGAATAGCTAGAGTTTACCATTAATTTATATTAAATTGGTAAATAGATAAAATCCCTCGCAGCATTGGAAAAATAATGAAATAAAGGATTCTTGAGATAATAAAATCGATACATATATTGTTACACGATTAACATATAATATAATATTTTAATGTATTATTATAACATATGTGTTAGCAGCTATTAGTAACATTTAATATAATTATTAATTGAAAATTAGATGCAACCAATGGTCCTCTACATAAATATAATTAACACATGTATTGGAATGATACGTTAATATATTATACTACATCATGTAGTAAAAATATGTTTATTATTATATTATATCAACATATAACATAATCGTTAATTTAAAATTAGATCAATGATTTAACTATCTTTTAAGGCTCCAAACAATGCTTAATAATATGTCCAATGTATCTTGATTAATTATGAACAGAATCATATATTATCGAATGTTTCGTGCATCTGCAATAACCGGTAGCCTGATAGAAATCAACTTAAGACACGAAGGGACTAAGATCGTAGGAAAACATGTACGAAGAAGATTGTAAAAGTCATTGGCGAGGGGAGAAAGAATCTGGAGGATTTTTCTTTCTATCTATTTCCCGGGGACACGTGTATCCATTCAATGCTTTCCATTATCTCGACCTATTTTTACAGTGACTCCTTCCTTTCAGAGCGCTGGATCCTTTCGTTTCGTACACGGTTAGATCCATAGACGACACTAAGCCGATCCACGATCCCCGAAACAGGATTTTTCTTCTTTTTTTTCTTTTCTTCCTTTTTTCTTTTTCCTTCTTCCTCGTCTTCTTTTGCCCTCTCTCCTTTTCTACGAGGCCTTGGCAAGATCTCGGGAATTTCACGCGAGTCACGTTTCGAGCGGTGGATCACGCCTCGGGGGCCTCTGACGCGAGATTTTTCAGACACTCCGCCCGTGAACCGTCCCTCTCGGCCATTCGAGGCTGTCCAAATTCAATTACCCAAACAACACTCGCCTCGTCTGGCAATCGGGTGACGAAGAAATGGTAACAGACATACGCTCGCGTCCGCAAATCACCGGACACTTGTTCACTTTGAACAAAATGAATATCTGTTCGACTTCGTTGTTCAATTTTATTTACAGTAGTCCAATAAGAATTATCTTCGTTTAGAGAAGAAAACTTTATTAAGAAAAGTTGTTCAGCGCAATGAGACAATAATATTTGTAATAGTAGGATTTTTCAGACTTCTGAGACTTCCTTAAATAGAATTACATACACTTTTTGACGCATTAATTTATGTAGCTCAATATTTTGATGAATATGTGAAGCTAACCTATGATGAAGCTCGATATTCTCTAAAGAAAAGGGATTAACTTATGTACGTTGAGAAATTATTAGTTGATTGTATATTGTATCAACTATATAAAACATGAGTGGCATTTAGTGAAAATTAAATTTAAGAAATTTCAAAATAAAACAATATTACGCAGTATGGCGTATCAAAAGATTAACAGTTCATAACCCAAATATCTTTTTTCTAAATAGGAAGACACTTATATATCTTGAAACCTTCAGATACAAATTAACAATGAATCTACAATTCTCCAAAATTTTATTCTAAAAGAAAGAATATTTACTATGCGAAGGACAATTACAAGATTGGCTATTGCCGCTGAAAATGAAATTAAACTCAAAATATCTACTAAAATATCGATATGTGTCTTCAAAGTTACGCGGTGTTGTAGAGGTTCAATACGACAAAATTTTCGTATGAATTATTTAAAGGGTTTAGAAAGAAAACGATAATAAAGTTATAATTAGAGTATACTCCTCGCAATCGCGAATGGCCAGATCATTCCCAATGTAAATCGTAATCACATCTTGATTTTGCTACGTGAACGAGTGTGTGTAACGCGTCTTTCTCTAAATATTTTGTCGGCAATGACGATCGAGCCTGTGAATTTCGCGTGGGAGCGTGCAAGTTTCTCATAGCGATCTCCACGCTCTGACTAACTTTGTATTGTAAAATCTTTGTTATCGTTAGCGTGGATAGAGTGGATCAAATAGAGCTGTAGAAACATTCTTGAGAACTATCAGTCTCAGGCCGTGTCATTGAAACACTTTGGCAACTCCGATATGAATGGAATATGCCTCGAATAACTAAACAGAACTGCCACTTCGGAGAAATAGTTCCACGTGTGTATATATATATACATATACATATATACAGTATCGAACTGCTAATGTGACGATAATCGTGAGAAACTGTGATAGACGACGAGAATTTTCCTCGTTCAAATTTTTCTAAAGTCGAAATAATTAAATTGTCGTCGATATTCATTGAGATGTTATTTTTATGAAGCTTACAACGCAAAATTCATTTCGAAATGGGACATTTGTGTTTAATTTGTTCAGTAATTGAGTAATATTTTTCTGATAGCTCAATTATGTCGCTTATTTAACATTTTTTCTCCGTGTATTTAATTTTTTTCCTTTTTTCTTTTTTTTTTTTTTTTTTTTTTAAATAAATAACATTTATTAACGCGTCAGTGTGGTTTCGTCACGCTACGATCCTTCCGCGAGATTAAAGGTAACTGGGTCTGTGAATAGAAAATTACGTCTTGTATTCTTTATGAGGTTCGCGATGATGGAAGTGGTGTTAAACGATACTTTTATTGAAGAATTTAATGTATTAGGTGTTTGATTTTAGTATTGTAGATAGGTATCCAGGTACTTTATATAGATATAGTTGCAAGGTGATATTTTTGAAAAGAACGGAGCAAAGAATGATAGTTTGTAAGTGTTTTAAATATGCATCACGGTGAAATTATTTAGCGCGCGATTTATTTCTCGCTCGAAATATTTAAAATATATATTATAACGATCGTACTATGTCAGAATGGTATTTATCGTATAATCTAAACTCCTCTAAATTTAGGACATTCAGAATAAACGCTGTTGATTATCGTGCTTCGTCTGTGAATACCAATAGAATAGAATTATCTAGCGTATAAATCATTTCTCATTCGAGCTAGTTAAAATTTCACTACTTCGCGATATTACGGAGTTCAAAAATAAAAACGATACTTAAAACAATGGTTACACGCTACGAACTCGGTTCAAGAGCGACAGAAATCAAATAATTTCCAACGCATCACAAAATACAAAGTGGAAAAAAAAAAGAGCGTTTAATCTCCCCAAGGAGAAACGTTTGCCCTCGGCATGCATGACCGCGATTTCCTAAAGGGCCGCGGCGTGCACGATTCGAGTACGTGTGAACCCGGCTTCAGGCACACGGGAGGTTGACTCGCACTACTGGGCAGCTCAAGGCTGCCCGCTCGGTCGCATTCCAACTTTTCCACCGGCCGCGGCGTCACTTCTCTCCTATGCACCATGCAACGACGCTTCGTTCGCATTTATTTGTTACATTATGTCGTCACGTATGATCGGCGCATGCACCCATCAGTCGCGTTATCCTTCCACGCGTGCGACGCCCGCGTTGCCGACGTCCTTTAATTAGACTTTCCTTTTTAAAAAAAAAAACTCTATCTTTTACAGATGAAATTTTCTAATTTTCTCACAACGTGTACATTCTGCAGGGTCCATTGATCTACGATCAGTCACAGACGACTGGAAACGTCTGTGGCATTTCTAATATTTCAAAGTAGAAACAATTTTATTGATCTTGAATAATTTTCTAGTTAATATTAGACCAGTTTAAAAATATTCACTATTGCTATTGGTTGAAACATATATACACACACCCTTTACGAAATATTATTATTACAACTATGACTTACAAATATTATTATTAGATCGTAGAGTATTTGTGCAAGTTCACATTTTTTGTGAATGTAATTAAAAAAAAAGAGAAGAATCTAGGTAGAAAATTGTTTTATCCACATATCTTCCATGTTCCATATATTTTCACATTCCGGAGTACATTTGTATATACTCTGTGTATATGTAATCATAACAATGTATTCCTCCTTTTCTATACTCCCAAAATAATCCCATCATCTCTCTCCAAGCATTAAACAAAAATCCTAAAATTTCTAAAAATTTCAACCTACCGAATTTCCCTAAATTGTTCACCTTTCGCCCAAGGCAAACGTTAATTACTCCCAACGAATGCACAAATCGGCGCGAAAGCGAAGAGAGAAAAGAGCACGCGATGGGAAAGTAACGAACAATAGGGAAATAACGAACGAGGATCAAATCCACAGACAGCTCGCATTAACTTTTGTTTAACTTCTTCGAGAATCCGCAAGAAACACATTAACCACGACACGATCCGATACCAGAGGGCCATGAATATGCACCGAACACACACACGCACGCACACATACATACATACAGACGCGCGTGTTTCCCACTTACGTGTACATTCGCACGTACACACGTGTCCACGATAATCCATCCGGGCATACGTCCATGGATACACACGTACATAATATAACATAGTCAGGATACCACGTGTACCAGGTATCCACATTCACCTATGCTGTATATCCACGATTATTCGGGGGGGAGCTGTATATTCACGCACGCTCGCGCACGCCTATTCGCGTTTAATCCACCCAGACACGCGTCACAGAATATATACGCGATATAATATAGCTGCGATGACTATAACACAGTGCACAGATGTGTGACATGCGGGCGTGTGCGTGTGTTGCTCGAGTAGGTTCGGATAGAACTTGGCCGGAGGTTCTTATCTTAAGGATTACTTAGTTGGAAGATTTTCGCGCGTACTCTTGCGAACGCTGCCGCAAAAGTAGAACTCGAACGATGATTAATAATTTACTAAAAATTGTCGTAAATTTTAATAATTCATTCACTTCGAATAACTTTTTCATTTCATGTTCGTATTCAACTGAAGAAAATAGTCAAGTACTACGTCATTTCCCGCGAATGGAACGAAAAATTTTCACCGAAACAACCTGAACCACCTTGACTGTCCTCCTCTCACTTTAAAAAATCGATCGTTTCTTTTAAACACGGTTACGAAAGTCTTTTTCTCTTTAATAGATACGACGATGTAACAAAATTGTAGCTATTAGGAAAGTTTATAGGATATGTTGTTAATAGTTAATTGTCATCACTGGAACTTTCATTGAAAGTTCTTTTCAATTTGAAACTCGACTTGAACGAGACTTGAATAAACAATTACATATATCATATACATTGCAAGATATTAACGTAACGCTTTTACTTAGGGATATTAAATGTTTTTTTTTTTCATAAAAATTTTGATATAATAAATAAATTCACTTACACTTACTGCCCATTCTTTTTATCAAAACTAAATAACAGTTTCGTATAGATAAGAATTTTCGTATGCCTATATATATATGTATGTGTGTGTTGTGTTCAATTTGTTGAAGGAACCATATTGTACACCGTAAACCAGAAGGAAAATAGAATCGACCGGCCGATTCTCACCGGTTTTAACAATCAATTAACCCATCGAACCATTAATAAGTCAATGTCGTCGCCACAACCCTCAATAACTGATCTAAGCCTACACCATCGTCCCACACCATACGCACGTTTCATTACTCCCAATTCAATCTCTTCCCCCCAGCTTCTCTTCTATTCCTTCATTCACTTAAACCTCCCACAATCTCGAGCATAACTCGCCTAACTAACGGTCAAAAATCAAACAGAACACCACTGACTCAATGTGTGTGTGTATATATATGTATATATACATATATATCGAACGAACCACCTTCGAGTCCCAATCTCAATAGAGTCTCCACCACGTTTGCCAATAAACAGACACAGAAACACGATCGTGCACACGTTGCACTGTGTCACAACGCACACCCACGCAAATATAGTCCATTAGATTATATTACGAACGCGAAGGTGAGAGGGTGAGGTGGTACACGTGAGAGGAGCGCACACACCTATACAGAGTGTCGTAAAACACGTACAACTGAGTCTGCAGATCAAAGTGCAATTGTACAAGTAACTCTAACTGCTGTACGCGGCTTGAAAATGTTATTTCATACATTTATAAAATACCAAACGATTTATTTATAACAACTGTCAATTCAGGACAATTTGCCCTGTTGTAAATTCTGGATATAGACGGCTGAAATATTGAAATAACTCAACTTTATGCTGGAAATGTGAAATTAATGAGTCAGAATGGTGAAACAAATGATTTCAGTTGATTCGTGTCGATTTGAGAACTATACTCACGCTTCTAAAGTGAAATTATTTATAATCAAATATGACATTTTTGAACGGACCGGCTTCATCGTTTCAACGTTTAAAAACTAACCCCGTAATGTTTGTCATTTACAGTGGCTCCAAAATTATTTCCCAATAGAGTATCTTCTTCATCCCACAAAGTGTAATTAATTAATAAATTCAACAGCTTAAATACACTTTTTTCTACATTTGTTAACATATATATTGAAATCAACACCACAGATCGTACTCGTCTATCAACTAACACCGACCAAACTCTCAGAAACATCCCCCCCCCCCCGCCCCTCGCCGCCACACACATTTTGCAACAGCCTGTACAAACGTACACAAAGAGAGAAGTTCACGTACACGTGAAATGAGGAGATAAAAGTCTGGCCACTCTCGGCCGGTCTCATCAGCAGCTGTCGCCTCTACTTGTTGAATCTGCTTTTCCTCGTCCTCATCCCTCCGCAGTGACGGGGGGATACTAGCGCGAACCACCCACGGTCCCCCGCCCCCTCTCGACCCATCCGCCGCCCGCGATATTCAGCTGTCCGTTGTTTTGCTTTTCGTACGCCCACGCGCGGCTTTTGTTTCTCTTTTTCCTCCGGCGCGATCGAGGCGCGCGAGTATCGGCCTCGTGCTCGTCCAACAGGATCGGAAACTGGATCCAACGGCGACGCAACAACGACAACAGGAGGGATCGATTCGCGCGGCCCTCCAACGCGCGCCGTTCTTGTCCCTCTTCGTCCTTCCCTCGAATCGAATCGAATCGAATCGAAAGGGAGACGACAAGAGACAAGGGCACGCTCGTTTCCCTCCACGCAGTTTCTTCTAGTTTCGTCGGAGTTCTTTTGGTAAAACACGCACGTGCGTCCACCTGGATAATTGACACGCGGATTCTGGGCCGGCCGCTGGTTTCGGCATATAACGGCGAACGTAAAGTCGCCTCCGAAACTGGGCCAACGGAAGACGAGGATTACGAGACGTTTATTTCGGCGCGTACTCGAGAGACATTTTCTTACGTGTGTTTGACGAGGTCGAGGGTGTGCACACGTTCGTTGTAAGCGAAGGTATTGTAAGTTGAGTCTTTAATCGATCTCTGATTATAAATTATAAATAAATTATAAATATATAATAGTAACTCAAATATATTTAATTATAAAATATAAATTGTAAATAAATTATAAATACATTATAATTTATTATAATAAATCAAATATATTTGATTATAAAATATAAATTGTAAATAAATTATAAATATATTATAGTAAATCCAATATATTTGATTATAAAATATAAATTATAAATAAATTATAAATAATATTATTTATATTTAATATAAATTATAAATAATATATTTGTCTATTCAATTACAATTATTAATATTTTAGGGCGATTCAAAGATGCGTAAATCTATTTGGAAATTTATTGGATGCTTAGCATGCAAAATCTGCTCTATATAAAACATCCAGAGGATGTTTGACACCTACTTATTGTAATTAGACTGCAAATATTTATGCAAATTTACGCTGTTGTAAACACAGCTAATGAAATCTGACGTGAACGAAAGATTCATCACGTCTAATATTTTATTGAACGCCGAGCCATCAGAGTCGGACGAAATTTCTCAAATTTTTGGTCGTTTTAACCCTAAACGCACGAGATTTAATAAAACGGCGGAAAAAAAAAATCGTACAGCAAAATTTTCAATCTTCGAGATCGTTAAAAGAAAGGTTTTCCAATATTTTCCGATAATTTTCGAGGACAAAGGCACTCTCTCACCTTTCCACCCACTGTAATAATGTAAAATCATCAACCAACTTGCGACTGTCGAGATAGAGCGCAAGTGCGCCGTTACATAATTATTATACTTTTACAAAGTTACAATCTGTCTAAGATTGTTCATCGGTGAAATCCGGTCAAACTTTTCACCGTGTATGAAATACTTTTTATCAACGAGTACCTGGCGCTAGAATTTATTTATTTACACTCCAAACAGATTAACGAACTAAAGCAGATAACGAGAAGAGAGAAAGAGAAAAGACGGGGGGAGGTCGGGTGTTTTCCATGGCGGATTTTGCTGGCTCGGCGTCGAAGTAGGGCAACCCGTAGGAGCGTAACATATCCGACGTTTTCGTCGTGCCGCTACGTTAGATCGAGCCAAAGTGGCCCGAGCTATTTGGAAGATCGTGGCGCAAGCGTGGCGTCGCCGCTCTCTCGACGCATGTGCATCGATTATGCACGCGTGAAAAATTGCCGGCGCGGAGGCGCTCGCCTCGCGGCCTTCCTCCCGTGCCCACGCGCCCCGTGTCACGTCAGGGGCCACTGTTTTTTAATAAACACGCCCGGGTAACGCGACCTAGCAAATTCTCCCTCTGTCGTAAAGCAAACGTTTACTTTCGCCAGCTTCCGGCTTTCTTGCCGCTGCTCGCTATCGGCCAAGATTTCTTCATTACACGTTTAGTTTTCTAACTTGTTACACTCTCACGTGTCGATCGCTAGTAACTTGACGTACAGAAATTTACTATTTCAATGTTGATTTAAACAAATTTATTTTTGTACTATTATTTAAATTAATAGTGCACCAAGTATTACGCGAGCCCCTCGTGTGTTCCCTGCTGCCCGCTATCGGCCAAGATTTCTTCATTACACGTTTAGTTTTCTAACTTGTTACACTCTGACGTGTCGATCGCTAGTAACTTGACGTACAGAAATTTACTATTTCAATGTTGATTTAAACAGACTTGTTTTTGTACTATTATTTAAATTAATAGTGCACCAAGTATTACGCGAGCCCCTCGTGTGTTCCCTGCTGCTTGCTATCGGCCAAGATTTCTTCATTACACGTTTAGTTTTCTAACTTGTTACACTCTGACGTGTCGATCGCTAGTAACTTGACGTACAGAAATTTACTATTTCAATGTTGATTTAAACAGACTTGTTTTTGTACTATTATTTAAATTAATAGTGCACCAAGTATTACGCGAGCCCCTCGTGTGTTCCCTGCTGCTTGCTATCGGCCAAGATTTCTTCATTACACGTTTAGTTTTCTAACTTGTTACACTCTGACGTGTCGATCGCTAGTAACTTGACGTACAGAAATTTACTATTTCAATGTTGATTTAAACAGACTTGTTTTTGTACTATTATTTAAATTAATAGTGCACCAAGTATTACGCGAGCCCCTCGTGTGTGAATTTTAGAAACCTGCGCCGGTGTTTTGTTCGAGCATTTCCATACAGTAAATGTTGATAAATATTTATAAAATAATCAAAAAGGGGAAAACAAAACTTCCGTTTTTGTACGTTATATCTGTAAAATTCAGGTGTGACAATTGAACGTTGTATTCAAATTAATTTAATTTAGATCGTGTATGAATCTAAGAACGTTAAAATCTGTTGGAACAGGTTTTTATTTCGCAATCATTTTCAGCTCGCATATTTATATTTGACGGAGAGCGATCGAATTTATCGGCGCGTGAAAGGCGGGGTACAGTCCAGTGAATTTTGTTGGCCTAATGTTGGTAGGCGTGAAGTGTCTTGGGGCAACTAGATCGTAATTTACGTTAAGATGAAATTAGATGCGTATTATACGGGGTGTTCAAGCGTTACGAATATCGTACGGTTATAAGAAGAGCCGTTGTATAAATAAAAAAGCTTTGTGAAGAAGTTTGCGAGAAAAGTGCGAAACGTGCGAAGAAACTTACCGTAACATATTTCAATAAAAAAAAAAAAAAAAAAAAAAAAAAAAAAAAAAAAAAACAAAACTACAAGAGAATAAGTAGTAGAATCAATTTCACTTTCAACCGCATATTTTCTCTATCGATGGAAGAATCGATTTCATTTAATTTAAAATTCTATCGGCTTCCTGAAGAATTTCGTTCTCGTTTAGTTTTATCTCGATCCTTCTAGCGTTTAGTCTACGCTACGAGATGTATATAGGCAACCCGAGATGATTGAAACAAACAGTTTATCAGAAATTGATAACGCAACATAAACAGTTTACGAGAGGTGTAGAATGACACATGGTGACATAATTAAGAAAACGTATTAAATATCTCGAAACAAATGCTTTCTTCGATTGCGAATGCTGCGTTACTAGAGTCCAACGTTACTTATAATTCAACGCCAAGGGTAGAGAAGGTTAAACTCATTTTAGAAGAAGAAGAAGAAAAAAATAGCGTCAAACTAAGGAAGTTTCCCAAATGTTCGCTCGAAATGTTCAATCTCTATCAGCCGAACGATTCAGATTCCCTCCAGACAAAATGAACGCAAATTTCGCGCAACGTTCCGCTCGCTGCAGGATCCGAAAATTTGCTCGTTAAACAAGGAGCCGTTTACCTCCCCGAAAAAGGAACGTAGAGAGAAAAAAAAAAAAAAAAAAAATGTAATTCCTCGGAGCAGCGCGAAATTAGCGCGAAAATCCAATTAGAGGCATCGACCTCAACCTTGCGAGAGAAAGAGAGAGAGAGAGAGAGAGAGAGAGAGTCGTCTCGTAATTCCTTAATATCCGGGCGTCCATTAAAAAGAGCACGAGCGGCGCTCGCTCGTTCAAACACAGGGGAATTCCCTCTGTGCTAAAGCATACAGAGACCTCCGGCTGGTTGGACGACGAGGTGCAACGAGAGAGGAGAGACGGCTTTCGAAAACAAAGGTGCTACGAGAGACAGAGAGAGAGAGAGAGAGAGAGAGAGAGAGAGAGGAGGAGACCGAGAGGGAGAGTTGTCGGAAAAAGGGGGAGGAAAAAAAGGACGAAAGAGGGCGAACCGGCGGAGGTGGCCGCGCGCGACGTAGCGCACGAGGAAGTACACTGGAAGTGGAAAGTTGATTTACGTACTCGGCCCGATCTTGACCCAGAGTTCGTTTTTGCGTGTACGTGGCCCACGGGCGTTCGTCGGTGCACGCCGGCGGTACGCGCGTGTGCGCGACAACCGGGGATTCCAACAACGCGCCATCTATCAAGCGAGCCCACCTGCTGCCGGTGGCATTGAATCGGCAAATAGACAAAGGAAATCTCGCCTCTCTCTCCGACCGTGGTGGAAAAAAGAAGGAAGGAGCGAGAGAAGAAGGAGGAAGCACGCCGGAAGAAAAATAGGAGAATATACTGTGAGGAATATAGGCGGAAGTGTGGGGGAACCGGAGGAAAAGTTCGCGAGGAAGTTGTTGCTCGGCGATGGGGGTGGGGGTGGGATCAGCGGATAAATCGGAATGAAAAAGGGTGGCGAGTTGTAGTCCGGCGCTATTGGGCGCGATTATGACGACAATATTCGAGGTTGTGACGTTTGTTTTTATAGTGTGTTTGGACGTTCTTACGTAACGATTAGACTGCAGATTTATACCTGTATGTATCGTACGTATGGAAAATCAGATGATGGAAATATACGTAATGATATCTAAGACGTAGCACGTAGTGTTGTAATATTTTATAGGTAAAACAATCATCTAAGTTCCATTTTCTGCGATTATGTTTGGAATTGAGAATTAATCTTTGGAAGATGGAGAAAAGGTTCATTGTACATACAGTTATAAAACAAGTACATTACGTCATTAATAAGTAGCAGTAGTAGGATAATATTAGCAGCAGTAGGATAATAAAAGAAATGAAATTTTAGAAGGAAATTTCTGACTGTCATAATGTCTGTCTTGAAATTACGTAATCGTAATAGGTTGAGAATTAAAGAAAATTTAGAACGCTTAGTTTAGTTATTTGGAATTTCCCGAAACAGAAAACGGTTGAAACGTGAAAAGAAGAAGATAATATTAGAAAATTAAATTAATTAGAATAATTACATTTCAGCTTTCAAAGGAAATTGCAAATAAATGAATTTAACTAATTTTGCCATTTATCCTTTCTTTAAAAATTGACAAAAATGGCAAACGCTCCAGAGTCCATAAGGTTTTCAAATGATAAATAATGTAATTGGCAAAATTAACAGAAATGCGTTTTTCGGTCTCCAGTGGAAACCTTTATTCCTAGTATTTACAATTTTAATTCCTCAATTGTAGAGTTTAAGTGATAAACGATGTAAATGTCGAAAAATTGAAATTTTTTTTTTTTTGTAGGGGAAAAGGAACAATTTATTTCAGTTTTCAAACATCACGTACACATTGTTTATCGTTTCAAACTCTCGTTTTTTTAATTTCTGAAACAATATCGAATGAACACAGATTTTACAAGTTAGAAATAGTTACCATTCTCCTTGTTCATCACCATAATATTAGAGAATTTTTACGAGATATCTTAAAGATCGTATTTTATATACAAAATACGTTTCTGTTTTTTTTTTTTTTTTTTACAATTTAAGATTAATAATCCAAATGGCGTAGAACATTATTGGAGTCACAAAATAGTTTACCAGCTATTATTTTTCGTTCACGTTCAGACAAGTAAATTTATCCGACGAGGGTTCAGTTAACCGGGGAATTAAATAAAAATATCGTTTCAACAAAGTCTCGCTATATTTTTCCCCCTTCTTTCAACACAGCATTCGGAAAACCCATGATAATCCCGATTTCGTTGAAAGATCGCGACGGAAATCGGGAGAAGCAACGGAAACTCACGGGGCAAGGCATTAATCGTCGACACATATCTGCCTACCGATGCACAGCCACACCTCCGATCTCTCTCAGCGAGCTCGGCTTAGCGGACCGTGTCGCTGCCACCTTTTCTCTCTCCCTCTCTCTCTACCTTTTCTGTGTTCCTTTCTTTTTCTTCTTCTTTCTTTTTTTCTTTTTTTTTTTTTTTTTGCGCCTCTCTTCCTTTCCGTTTCGCCTTTTTTTTCCTCCTTTCTTTCGAAAAATCGCGCCGGTCTCCGAGCTCGGGGACGCGATTGGTCGCCGGGCGAAACGAGGATAAAGAAAAGGACCGCGACGGTGTGGCGGAAGAGGAAGAGAGGCGGAGGAACGACGGACTGGCACACTTAGCCGGCCACTGTGAGTCACACGGAGTGTGTGCGTTGGAATCGGCGGTGCCGGGAGAGGAACGAGAAGGAGAGGCGGTCGACATACTTCGGCCGAGAGAGAGCAACCGGCAACGCGCGGCCATAAGGCACTCCCCGTCGTAAAACATCGCTCCGTCTTTCGCTCGCTCCTCTCCTTTTTTTCAATTTCGCGTGCTGCTCCAGCGAGTCGCGGCCAGTTTTCAACAGCCGCCGTCTCTTTCCGCCGCGGCGCACCTCCAATTTTCTCTCGGCGGGAGATCGGCGGCGCGTGGATCGTTGGGCCGGTGATCTACCACGTACATATTTCTATCGATCGCGGGGAAACATGGTGAACGATGACGCGATGGTGTTCGCTGATGCCCCTGTAACGCGTTAGAACGCGTAGGAATGCACGTATCTGACGTTTGGGCTTCGCGAAACCTGCGTCAGTTGCTACCACGACGTTCTTCTCACAACAGTTTGTCGCGCGATACCACCAACGTTGGGACACGTGTTTCAAAAGTGTCGGCTTATTTTATTACATTTTTTTTTTTTTTTTTTTTAATTGGAATCTTGATTCTTTGATTCCACCAATCGACATTTTCCACATTAACTTATCAGTTTTGGAGATATTTTCTGTAAAATATAGTATATATAATATATATACATATATATATATATACATATATATATATAGTATAAGTATATATAAGTATTTAATAGTATAATAAATATATAAATATAAATGTATAATAAATATAAATATTTTTTGTAAAATATAATTATACATATTCTGTAAAATATAGTATATATAATATATATAATATATATATATATATATATATATATATATATATATATAGTATAAGTATATATATAGTATATATAATTATAGTATAATATATACTATAATTCTATAAAATCTATCTGTATGAAAGACGAGGCAAGATAGGAGCGACATATTATCTCAGTTAATAGTAGCTTAACACTGTTTTCAAACGAATCAAAAAAAAAAAAAAAAAATGATTTTCTGAAACTCCTGTATCTATAAAAATCCTTAACGTTAAGATTTCGTCATAAAACTCCAAGCAAGAAATCTCCAAGATCGAAATTGCACACGCGGCTCGTTCAACCTCTCGCTGGAATGACGTGCCACGCACGTCGAGAATATTTGTCCCGAAGTTGCAATATTTCCTCAGTTTTAAGTATATCGAGGTATAACCCTGGCAGAACAAATAATAAATTTACTACTCCAATGATGTCGTACCGGCGTGTTTGAAAGAAAAAGGAAGCGACGAGTTGTTGTATACGGTTCGGTCGCTCGTTACGGTCCGCAATCAGTTGCCAGCGCAAGTGGTTGAAACACTGAGGAAGAGCGATCGTCCGTGCGTTACGGTACTTGGACTAACGGGATGGGAAAATCGCGGGAAATTCGAGCGCGGCACCTCTGGAATTCGATCGCAGACAGGGCCAGGGCGATCGGGGAATCGTCGTGGCATGCCTAGGATCCCAGAAACACCGAGCCGCTGCCGACAACTTCGTCCGACCTTGACTCTTCGGGAACTTAGCCGGATCAGGGCGAGGTCGGGGGTCGATACCGAGTGCACGACTGCAATTTTGATAGAAAATCGTCCCCCGGCCTCTACAGATTTCCACAATGTTTCGCGGAACATGTGTTTCACCCGATTTTTTCACGCAACGACGACGATGTCGTACCGGTTGACTACATCTCGATTTTAGTTTCTAGTCGGGTTTAATTGGCTTTCGATGAACTGGATGTTTTTCTCAAAATTCCGTTTTAACTAATCTACGTTTCAACACAATGATTCGTGTAACTATTTATCTGATACGCGAGTCAGGGATTTGATTAACGAAGATTAATTGGAGTCTGTTCTTCGATAGAGATCCTTTGGAATAAATTGTAAGGGTACTTGAATGTTTGTACATTTTTGAGTCTTAAATTGCACGTATTGAATCAATATATTAAAAGCGTATCGTTGGATAATAACTTTAATACACGAAAGATAAAGAAAGAGATTTATCCATTGCGAAGAATTAATGCTAGTCTATTATAATTAAACTAACAAACAAGTGTTACCTATGTATACGTTTCAGAAAAATCATAAATATGGATTAGGACCAAAATCAATATTTCCATTTGTACAGTTCACAAATATTTGAAATTTCTTGTTTCCCAGAAAAATTAACGAACGATAACCTCACTCGACTTTTGCACAATGTCAATCTCAAGCTTATTAATCTAGCTTTCCACGTACAAAAATATAATCCCGTCATTTCTATAAAAATTGACATTCTGTCTTCAATATGATATAATCGAAATCGATTATATTGATTCCTATTGTTTTTTTTTTTTTTTTTTTTTTTTTTTTGTAGTATAATCAAGCATGTATCTCTACATTCAAATACAAATTTTTTTTTTCATGGGCAAAAATGCGGAAGAGCTGAATGAAATTCTGTGGGGATATTTTAACCTTGGCTCTCCCTTTCTCTCTTAGCCTCTTTCTACTACACAGTGACCTATTTAGGCATGGGCAAGGTCGTTTAGTCCCAACGCATTCACCAAGAGCGGAACCTACCTGCTAAATTATCATTCCGAGTTGCATAACTCGCATATTCTAACCGGTACTGGTAAACAAAAAGCTAGCGGAATTACACGCTGCGCTGGGGAAAAAATATCCCTGTGTACATGCTCTCTGTCGAAATTGCTTATCCGTGATCGTGTTAATCGATCAATTTTTCTAATACAGTACAACATTAATACTGATGTGATCATTCGTGCTTGAAGCACGACATCGTTCTATCAAATTATACGCAACACTGAGATGATACATAATGAGATAAGATAAGCTAAAGAATGATGGAGTAATAATTGGAAAAAAAAAAAGAAATTTTGTCTGCAGACAAAGTTTAGGCAGAAACAGTATAGTTCAAATTTATATTGAAATAATAATAGAATTTTGTCAAGAGTTAATGAAGCAAACAATTTAAAATTGAATAAAATTTGAGAGTTTGTTAGTCGAGTCAATTTATCATTGTTATAAACTTGGAAAACCGTGTTTTAATAAATATTACCTTCGAAAAGTGACGATAAAAATTTTGACAATATTCACTACATATTTGAAAATCTACAAGCTGATTAAACTCTAACGGTATTATACTCTGATAATAATTCTTGAAAATATATTTTTATGTTCATTTAATCGACACTTCAGTCTACAATTTTTAATTAAAAATTTTCCCTTCATAATAGTCGGGACGATTTTCATATTCCGTGCAGCTTTCGTCTAATTAGCGTTGACAGACAATTTCTTTCTTTTTTTTTTTTTTTCATTCGTTTTGTTCGTCATTTTTGCCACATTCAGACTACACTTGTTTTCATTTCAAGATTCAAAATAGCAATTTTCCTCATTGTTTAAATATTTAATATAGAGGCAGTATAAATCTCGGATATGTGAAAGGACGATTAATTTTCGTTCATGTGCACTGACGTGCAATAAAATCCAAAACCACTCTTTTGAAAGTCTTGCATTTCCAGCCGTTTTATAATATATATAATTTTCCTAGATCGATTATGTCTGAAAAGCTGCTCATTGAAACGAATTTCTCACTCTTTGTAAAATAGTAGAAATATTATAAAATATTTAAAAATTATGAAATAGCATCGTATTTACATTTCAAGTATTTCTGAATAAAGATTTAATCTGTTTCATCGATGTGATATTCCAACAATAATTTTTTCAATTATTTTCCACAAACTGATCTTTTTCAGAAGAATGAACAAGATACAATTTGGACCGGAAATGATCAAAACGATACCATTACCACAAAGTACACGAACAAATCAATATCATTTCCCTGCAGAACGATACAATTCTCGTTTGCACAGAGGGCGAAATTTACATCTACGTCCGTAATTTCCGAAAGTGGAGAAAATTCCACAAAGATCGTCATTCAGACAAACAACACCAGTAAAGGGCGCACGAATATGAATAAATATTAAAACTCTCCTCGCGTAGAATTAACATTTACGCCTTCCACATCATTTGTTTCTTTACGATCTTGAATAGATCACAATCTATTATGCGCGAGAAATCACGTTACAATCTCTGGAAATAAATAAAAAAAAAAAAAAAAAAAAAAACGACAAAAGACCGACAAAAAAAGAGAAGGAGATAAATTTCCAAAAAGGAAGAAAAATTGGTCGACTCGAAATATACAGCATTTCCCGGCGCGTTACGCTGTCCCAACGCAGGACAAAGGGATCGGGTGATTCATCCCAACCTCCCTTTCCACGGCCACGAGTTTCCCCCATTGATCTTCGTTGGGGTCCGAGAGAGTGAGAGAGAGAGAGAGAGTGCGAGTTTCCTCTTCTCTCTTTTTTTTCCTTTTTTCATTTCTCGTTTCTTTCGTTCGGTGAAACGATCGCGACCGCGATTCGTTGCGTATTCTCGCGGCGTTTCTCGCGTGTCAGGAGGTTCTTCACAGACTCTTTAACATTGGCGTCGTGTAATCCTGCAGCCTTCGTCGGGGAGGGCCTCAAGGACCGTCACGAGTGTCCTCGTCGAGCGTACACACAAGCGGCGACGTAGCCGAACCAAGGACAGCTGGCGCGCCCGAAATCTCGAAACCGTGCCACCACACACCAGTGGCTTGCCCGACTCTCGTCCCGGCTCCGATGGAAACCGAGCGTTCTTCTCGCCTTCTGTCTCTTTACCAACCAGCGGATAAATGGATGTTTGGAGAGGTAGAAAGTAGGTTTTGAAAGCAGTTTGCATTGGCGACGGCCGAGCGGCCGCGTGTTTTTGGCAATTTTCGTTTCTGATCATTGGTATTTTGATAAGTGGCCGGGACGAGCGGATGGTTGTTGAATTGGATAGTTGACATTGTAGACGACAGCGATTTATAAAATCTTTGTCGAAAATCTTTGCAGAATTTGAAACTCTGTGTATACGTATATAGGGCCTGCAAACATTATTTGCACGTTATGCTTGATTGTTCAATTATATTAAATTTATCATTTAATAGTATTTCATTTTATGCAACTGATAAATAATATAATATTATGCAACTTTTGTGATATTGTTATAAGACTGTTTATTTATAATATTGTTATAAATTTCAATATTGCATTTTATGCGAATAGTGAATAATATAATATAAAATTATACAATAATAAAAAGTTATATGATGTTTATAGCTGTAATATGTTACCTATATAATTTTCTATAGCTAGCAAAATTTGACGTCGAGCTTAATAAATAAATACTTTATTGAAAAACATGTGTGCAAATACTTTTCAAGCCAACCATTAAATAAAGTAACAGTCTAAACGTAATTTGTTAGATGTATAATATATGCTATAAAAGTGTACCTGTAGAGAGTTTAATTTAACTTGTTCCATCAAAGATCAAGGAATTTTCTACTTATGAACTCCATTTCCTATTCTCAAAAATATGAATTGTTAGTAAAATTCTTATCAAAAATATCTCATGCGTAAAAACTTGTGATTTTTACTGAACGATACGAAAATAACATAGATTCTACACTATTTGCACGTCAATTGAAAAACTCAAAACGCATATAACGGTTGTTCAGTTGTGATGAGGTAATACGTCTTTTCATTAGATAGTTGACAGCTGTCGGTGTAGTGCTATGGCTTCCTATATGTACGTATTATATTGCGAGGTGAAGATTGTACAGTTGTGTTATATTTTGATTACGGTAAACCTGCAATCACTATCAATCGCGAATGGAAAAATTGTTGAAGTGGAAGCGGGGAATAAAAAAAACGGCTATCAATAACTCTCACGGGGAGAAATCGATTTGACAAAGGATTATGTTTGTCATACTGTGCAGACTGTTTCGAAATTATATAGATACGCGCACTTCAATATCTAGTTTTCGTATGGTCACTTTGGAAATATTGAATTTTTTGGGAACAGTGGAGTCGAAATTCTCGATGATTAAATCACGTATTTTTCGTTGTTTCCTTATATTGCGTCAAATAAGTAACGAGTTCCAGTATTAGAGAATTTAAAAAAAATCATTCGAATCTTTTATATCGAGCTTTGTTTTATAATAAATCTTATTTATATTCCTAGAGAATTCTACCAATTGTTTTAAATAATTTTCTTTACCATGATTAGTAGATATATAATCCACAAGCTAAATGTATTCTACACTTCTTTAGAATTAAATGTTTTACAAAAGAGAAAGAGAAACAAAATTCAACAGAAATTTATGTTATTAATACAATAAAGAATAAAAAAAAAAACGACGAAAATTCCCTATTAAAATATCATGCCCTCGACTTCTCAACTCTCAGTTACTCTCGGTTGAAAACAATTATAGAAAATAAGATATCTAACTTCGTTTATACGTCCATGCTACTTTCTTCGTTACCCTGAAGCATAATTTTGAGTCACCGGCAACCCGGTGAAAAGACGTAATTTTACGTCAATTAAACTCCTCAAAATGCCACGCTCTAACGAGATGGACGCGTCGTGAATCGATTTGAGAACGTTGCACCATTTACAGCGACTAAAAGCGTGTTCGTTTCGTCGAATATTAGCAGCACGCGCATACGTAAGTCGATGGCCGATGAATCGCTGAATTTCCGCGAGTTTCCCGCGCAAAGCCTCCACTGGCTTGGAGCTCGTTTGATTAGTGGCGGCCGTAGCGCGGTCAGTAGAACGATTCCGTCGGTGGTCAGCCCTACCTCCAGTCCGTACGTACACGCTTCAAGCTAATCGAACGTCTACGTAGATTTACAATCGCCCCGCAGTTCTACATCTTCGTGATACACGAGTGTTACAGTTGTGTGTGTTCAGTCGGGTTGCAAAGTGAAAAAAAAAAAAAAAAAAAAAAAAGAAGAAAATATACGTATAACATAAAGGCGAGCAAAAGAGACACGACGATTACAGATCCGTCGATTATAGTTTCAGCCAAGTGTTTTTATGGAGATATTCTTCAAACATCAAACTTGTAACAATAATTGTCTGAGTTACATACAGTTCAAAAATTAATACACAGTATAAAATTGATATTTAGAAAATTGTAATATTTAGATTCTTGTGTCTGTCGATTATTACAGGCCTGCTTACGAAAGGAAACTGAATTTTTGGTTTATTGATACAAATCTGAGGAAAGTATTTTAAATTGTCGAGAATTGAATCTGATTTTAATGTTATAATTACGAATTACTTCTAAGCTATTTGCAGTATAAAACAGACTGATTTAGAGAAGAACTGACAATAGATTAATTTAATAAATGAAATTACCAAACTATCTGTGAGATTCGATCAATTTAATAAACAATCTGAATAATTACACGTAAATTATTGCTTTCTATATATATGGTTTCGTATCAAACAATCTGAGAGACTAATATTTTCTGTACTGTTTTGTAACTATTGCCGGATTGTGATTTTATTTGTTTGTTTTCTCACTCAAATTAAGGCTAAATATGTTGAGAATTTTGTTTCGTCTATAACTGTTGGATGATCGAGTATCAATGAACACGATGGATCTGTATTGTTGGCTCGCAATCTGTTCAGCCTATCGATACTGCGCGGTCTGATAATTAAATAACGGGGCTGACGCTATGCCAGACAAATTAATGTCCCTAGTCAACGTGGCCGAGCATTGTGCTGTTGATTTTGGACCCCTTTCCGGCGCAAATATCGCTTTAATCTCTTCAATCACTGTGTACAGACGACTTATCCTGCCGTTTCTTTTTCCTATACACTGTTGTATCGAATATGGAGCAGTTAGACAAGCAGAGAATACTTCTTATTGTTAGAAAAATACACGCCAGCCTGTTTTGCAGTATTTCATCGTAGCCCTTAACAAAACTAAAACACCTTCTCTGATATATTCCTCTACAGAATTTTATTACCGAGAACAAATATTTTTCTTTCGTTTAAATTCGAAATTTTTACTTGTGACGTATATTCTCCTTGTTAATTTAAATAATCTTTCATGGTATCGTTTTCACATTTTTGATATATATATTCTTTTATTGAATCATATTATTAAATGTCTCGTGACATAGTACAAGTATGATTGATTGATGCAAAGTTCAAGGCTGAGTTTCAAGACGTTGAAGCTTCAGTTGACCTAAATAGTCAAACTTTACTCCATAGTAACATATATAACAATCGCCATTAGCAAATGAAACGTTCAAATGCTTGCTATATAATTAACTGCTAGACGTATTTTTATCTTCGAAAAGTTAACGAAAAGATAACGACAAAATTTTCGGATAAGTTACGGAATAATTCCATGCGTCAAAAATGATCAAAAATCCCAGCCACAAAACAGTCCATCCAAGTGCATATCTTTTACCTTCAACGTGGAGTAACGAGAGTAATCTCTTCATTCAATACATGCAAAATGTACGGAACAATCATTTTCCAATCGATCGATTCTTCAGAGCAAAGTTCAGAGTTTGCCAGGGGGAAAGCATAATTCAGCGCGCGAAACCAGCTTCACAGAAGCCACTTCGGGACGAAAATGTTGCCTTCGGCCGAGCACAACGCGCCGGTTAAGGGGTTAACGTGCCGGTAATTGATAAGTAGTCAAGCACGTTCGATCGCGCGATGCAAAGAAGCGAAGAGGTAGCTATCGCTTATAATGTTAACAGGTCCCTTTGCGTTTCACTTGATCGAGGGGGAGGCCGGATAAATTACGAGAACGCTTGACGATTGAACTGTTAATACACATCCGAGGGAAAAGTCGCGGCTCTTTTACAGAAAAAAGAATCGTGATCGAGAGATAATTATTCGGGCTGATCGGTGGAACGGTCGCGTGGATAGATCGCTACCAGCGTTGCCGGCCAATGAAACGCCGCTATTTTCGCGGCGCGAATGTTCCGCGTGCATGAACGTGGACGCGTGAATCAACGTGGACGTGCGATACGCGAGAAAAGCTGCGATTTACATAAATTAAGCTGAGGACTTGATTGATGCAGAATGGTTCTACCATACTGTTGCAAGCTTATTTCCACTCGAGTACGATATAAAGAAACACGATAAGTGTAACATGTTTCACGTTGGTGAAACGCAAAATGAGGTCTAACGTAACGCATAAATGTACATGTATCGAAACAGAGAGGTTAAACATACGAATTTTTAATTTACTCGAGTAATTTACATAGTATTATTTGCAATCGTAAACTGAACTATTTTATTTATAATGTTAAGCTTTGAGATTTATTGAAAATCTTCGAAGAGAATTAACGAATCTCTGTAAAAGTTAAAAAAAAAAAAAAAAAGACAACATTCCACTCTAGGTATCTATCTAGAAATCTATCTCTATCGTTCTCACAAACTTAACCATAATTCAAAGCCCCTACGATTTCAATTTCTAGCGTCGTAAAACTACAAAGTTTCTCTCCGTACCCCCCCGTAAGCCAGGGAGAAAGACTGAACCTACATACATATTTCTCATCGTAAAGAACCACCCGCAGAGGCATCTAAATTCACAAAACCGTATCTAACATCCACCTGTGCACCCGTGTCGCGGGTCTCGCATGGACTGTTAACGCGCTCCAACGCACACCTACACACAGTCGGTGTAGCGGGGGCTGGCCCACGTGATTGCGACCAGTGCGCGCATCGAGGAAATAAAGGAAACCAGCGGAGACAGAGAGCAAACGTACGAACGGGAAGACAAAAGTACAAACGGAATAAAGAAAGAGAAATAAAAAAAAAAAAAAAAAAAAAAAAAAAAAAAAAAAAAAAAAAAAAAAAAA